>NW_027276440.1:0-39486 GCF_030028105.1 Mobula birostris | reverse complement strand
GTGAGAGGGGTAGGGAGATTGTGGGAGAAGTGTAGGGAGAGTGTGTGAGAGCTGTAGGGAGAGTGTGTGAGAGGTGTAGGGACAGTGTGTGAGAGAGGTGCACAGAAAGTGTGAGAGAGGGGTAGGGAGAGCGTGAGAGAGGTGTAGGGGGAGAGTGTGAGAGTGGGGTAGGAAGAGTGTGAGAGAGGTGTAGGGAGATTGTGTGAGAGGTGTAGGGAGAGTGTCTGAGAGGTGAAGGGAGAGCATGTGAGAAGTGTAGGGAGATTGCGGGAGAGGTGTAGGTAGATTGTGTGACAGGTGTAGGGAGATTGCGGGAGAGGTGTACGGAGAGTGTGTGGGAGGTGTAGGGACAGTGTGTGAGAGAGGTGTACAGAGAGTGCGTGAGAGGTGTAGGGACAGTGCGTGAGAGGTGTAGGGAGATTGCGGGAGAGGTGTAGGGAGATTGTGAGAGAGGTGTAGGGAGATTGCGTGAGAGGTGTAGGGAGAGTGTGTGAAAGGTGAAGGGAGAGTGTGTGAGAGGTGTAGGGAGATTGCGGGACAGGTGTAGAGAGACATTGCGGGAGAGGTGTACGGAGAGTGTGTGGGAGGTGTAGGGACAGTGTGTGAGAGGTGTAGGGAGATTGCGGGAGAGGTGTAGGGAGATTGTGTGAGAGGTGTAGGGAGACAGTCTGAGAGGTGCAGGGAGACAGTGTGAGAGGTGTAGGGAGATTGTGTGAGAGGTGTAGGGAGAGTGTGAGAGGTGTAGGGAGACAGTGTGAGAGGTGTAGGGAGAGTGTGTGAGAGGTGCAGGGAGAGTGTGAGAGAGATGTACGGAGATTGCGGGAGAGGTGTAGTGAGAGTGTTGAGAGGTGTAGGGAGTGTGAGAGAGAGCTGTAGTGAGAGTGTGTGAGAGGTGTAGGGCAAGTGTGTGAGAGGTGTAGGGAGTTTCTGGAAGAGGTGTAGGGAGAGTGTGTGAGAGGTGTTGGGAGAGTGTGGGAGAGAGTGTGTGAGATGTGTAGGGAGATTGTGGGAGAGGTGTAGGGAGAGTGTGTGAGAGGTGTTGGGAGAGTGTGGGAGAGAGTGTGTGAGATGTGTAGGGAAATTGTGGGAGAGGTGTAGGGAGAGTGTGTGAAAGGTGTAGGGAGAATGTGTGAGAGGTGTAGGGAGATTGTGAGAGGTGTAGGGAGAATGTGTAAGAGGTGTTGGGAGAGTAAGGGAGAGAGTGTTTGAGATGTGTAGTGAGATTGTGGGAGAGGTGTAGGGAGAGAGTGCCAGAGGTGTAGGGAGAGTGTGAGAGAGGTTTTGGGAGAGTGTGTGAGAGGTGTAGGGGAAGTGTGGGAGAGGTGTAGGGGAAGTGTGGGAGAGGTGCAGGGAAAGTGTGTGAGAAGTGTCGGGAGAGTGTGACAGAGTTGTAGGGAGAGTGTGTGAGAAGTGTAGGGAGAGTGTGTGAATGGTGTAGGGAGACAGTGTGAGAGCTGTAGGGAGATTGTTTGAGAGGTGTACGGAGAGTGTGAGAGGTGTAGGGAGATTGTGTGAGAGGTTTAGAGAGATTTTGAGAGAGGTGTAGCGGGATTGTATGAGAGGTGCAGGGAGAGAGTGTGAGAGAGTTGTAGGGAGAGTGTGTGAGAAGTGTAGGGAGAGTGAGAGAGGTGTGGGGAGTGTGTGAGAGCTGTAGGGAGGGTGTGTGAGTGGTGCAGGGGGATTGTGTGAGAGGTGTAGGGAGACAGTGTGAGAGGTCTAGGGAGACAGTGTGAGAGGTGTAGGGAGATTGTGTGAGAGGTGTAGGGAAAGTGTGCGAGAGGTGTAGGGAAAGTGTGTGAGAGGTGTCGGGAGAGTGTGTGAGTGTGCAGGGAGAGTGTGTGAGAGGTGTAGGAAGACAGTGTGAGAGGTGTAGGGAGAGTGTGAGAGGTGTAGGGAGAGTGTGAGGGGGTAGGGAGAGTGTGTGAGAGGTGTAGAAATTTGTGAGAGAGGTGTAGGGAGACTGTGGGAGAGGTGTAGGGAGAGAAAGAGTGTGAGAGGTGTAGGGAGATTGTGATAAGAGGTGTAGGGAGATTGTGAGAGAGGCGTAGGGAGAGTGTGGAATAGGTGCAGGGAGAGTGTGAGAGAGGTGTAGGGAGATTGTGAGAGAGGTGTAGGGAGAGACTGTGAGAGGTGTAGGGAGAGACTGTGAGAGGTGTAGGGAGAGAGTGTGAGAGGTGTAGGGAGTGTGTGAGAGGTGTAGGGAGTGTGTGAGAGGTGTCGGGAGAGTGTGAGAGAAGTGTAGGGAGAGTGTGTGAGAGGTGTAGGGAGACAGTGTGAGAGGTTTAGACAGAGTGTGTGAGAGGTGCAGGGAGATTGTGAGAGGTGTAGGGAGAATGTGTAAGAGGTGTTGGAGAGTGTGGGAAAGAGTGTGTGAGATGTGTAGGGAGATTGTGGGAGAGGTGTAGGGAGAGAGTGCCAGAGGTGTAGGGAGAGTGTGAGAGAGGTTTTGGGAGAGTGTGTGAGAGGTGTCGGGAGCATCTGTGAGAGGTGTAGGGAGAGTGTGTCAGAGGTGTAGGGAGAGTGTGTCAGGGGTGTAGGGAGAGTGTGTGAGAGGTATAGGGGAAGTGTGTGAGAGGTGTAGGGAGAGTGTGTGAGAGGTGTAGGGAGAGTGTGTGAGAGGTTTTGGGAGAGAGTGTGAGAGGTGTCGGGAGCATGTGTGAGAGGTGTAGGGAGCATGTGTGAGAGGTGTAGAGAGAGTGTGTCAGAGGCGTAGGGAGACTGTGTGAGAGGTGTAGGGAGAGTGTGTCAGGGGTGTAGGGAGAGTGTGTGATAGGTATAGGGGAAGTGTGTGAGAGGTGTAGGGAGAGTGTGTGAGAGGTGTAGGGAGAGTGTGTGAGAGGTGTAGGGAGATTGTGAGAGAGGTGTAGGGACAGACTGTGAGAGGTATAGGGAGAGAGTGTGAGAGGTGTAGGGAGTGTGTGAGAGGTGTAGGGAGTGTGTGAGAGGTGTAGGGAGTGTGTGAGAGGTGTCGGGAGAGTGTGAGAGAAGTGTAGGGAGATTGTGTGAGAGGTGTAGGGAGAGTGTGTGAGAGCTGTAGGGAGACAGTGTGAGAGGTGTAGGGAGAGTGTGAGAGGTGTAGGGAGAGTGTGAGAGAGGTTTTGGGAGAGTGTGTGAGAGGTGTAGGGGAAGTGTGGGAGAGGTGCAGGGAAAGTGTGTGAGAAGTGTCGGGAGAGTGTGTGAGAAGTGTCGGGAGAGTGTGTGAGAAGTGTAGGGAGAGTGTGTGAGTGGTGTAGGGAGACAGTGTGAGAGCTGTAGGGAGATTGTTTGAGAGGTGTACGGAGAGTGTGAGAGGTGTAGGGAGATTGTGTGAGAGGTTTAGAGAGATTTTGAGAGAGGTGTAGCGGGATTGTATGAGAGGTGCAGGGAGAGAGTGTGAGAGAGTTGTAGGGAGAGTGTGTGAGAAGTGTAGGGAGAGTGAGAGAGGTGTGGGGAGTGTGTGAGAGCTGTAGGGAGGGTGTGTGAGTGGTGCAGGGGGATTGTGTGAGAGGTGTAGGGAGACAGTGTGAGAGGTCTAGGGAGACAGTGTGAGAGGTGTAGGGAGATTGTGTGAGAGGTGTAGGGAAAGTGTGCGAGAGGTGTAGGGAAAGTGTGTGAGAGGTGTCGGGAGAGTGTGTGAGTGTGCAGGGAGAGTGTGTGAGAGGTGTAGGAAGACAGTGTGAGAGGTGTAGGGAGAGTGTGAGAGGTGTAGGGAGAGTGTGAGGGGGTAGGGAGAGTGTGTGAGAGGTGTAGAAATTTGTGAGAGAGGTGTAGGGAGATTGTGGGAGAGGTGTAGGGAGAGAAAGAGTGTGAGAGGTGTAGGGAGATTGTGATAAGAGGTGTAGGGAGATTGTGAGAGAGGCGTAGGGAGAGTGTGGAATAGGTGCAGGGAGAGTGTGAGAGAGGTGTAGGGAGATTGTGAGAGAGGTGTAGGGAGAGACTGTGAGAGGTGTAGGGAGAGACTGTGAGAGGTGTAGGGAGAGAGTGTGAGAGGTGTAGGGAGTGTGTGAGAGGTGTAGGGAGTGTGTGAGAGGTGTCGGGAGAGTGTGAGAGAAGTGTAGGGAGAGTGTGTGAGAGGTGTAGGGAGACAGTGTGAGAGGTTTAGACAGAGTGTGTGAGAGGTGCAGGGAGATTGTGAGAGGTGTAGGGAGAATGTGTAAGAGGTGTTGGGAGAGTGTGGGAGAGAGTGTGTGAGATGTGTAGGGAGATTGTGGGAGAGGTGTAGGGAGAGAGTGCCAGAGGTGTAGGGAGAGTGTGAGAGAGGTTTTGGGAGAGTGTGTGAGAGGTGTCGGGAGCATCTGTGAGAGGTGTAGGGAGAGTGTGTCAGAGGTGTAGGGAGAGTGTGTCAGGGGTGTAGGGAGAGTGTGTGAGAGGTATAGGGGAAGTGTGTGAGAGGTGGTAGGGAGAGTGTGTGAGAGGTGCAGGGAGAGTGTGTGAGAGGTTTTGGGAGAGAGTGTGAGAGGTGTCGGGAGCATGTGTGAGAGGTGTAGGGAGCATGTGTGAGAGGTGTAGAGAGAGTGTGTCAGAGGCGTAGGGAGACTGTGTGAGAGGTGTAGGGAGAGTGTGTCAGGGGTGTAGGGAGAGTGTGTGATAGGTATAGGGGAAGTGTGTGAGAGGTGTAGGGAGAGTGTGTGAGAGGTGTAGGGAGAGTGTGTGAGAGGTGTAGGGAGATTGTGATAAGACGTGTAGGGTGATTGTGAGAGAGGTGAAGGGAGAGTGTGTGACAAGTGTAGGGAGACTGTGAGAGAGGTGTAGGGAGTGTGTGAGAGCTGTAGGGGATTGTGTGAGAGGTGTAGGGAGAGTGTGTGAGAGGTGTAGGGAGAGTGTGTGAGTGGTGCAGGGAGATTGTGTGGGAGGTGGAGGGAGAAGTTGTGAGAGGTGTAGGGAGTGTGTGAGAGGTGTCGGGAGAGTGTGAGAGAAGTGTAGGGAGAGTGTGTGAGAGGTGTAGGGAGACAGTGTGAGAGGTGTAGGGAGAGTGTGAGAGGTGTATGGAGAGTGTGAGAGCTGTAAGGAGATTGTGTGAGAGGTGTAGAAATTTGTGAGAGCAGTGTAGGTAGATTGTGTGAGAGGTGTAAAGAGAGTTTGTGAGAGGTGTAGTGAGAGTTTGTGAGAGGTGTGGGGAGATTGTGTGAGAGGTGTGGGGAGTGTGTGTGAGAGGTGTAGGGAGAGAGTGTGAGAGGTGTAGGGCGAGTGTCAGAGAGGTGTAGGGAGATTGTGATGAGAGGTGGAGGGAGATTGTGATGAGAGGTGGAGGGAGAGTGTGAGAGAGGTGTATGGAGAGTGTGAGGGATGTCTAGGGAGATTGTGTGAGAGGTGTAGGAAAAGTCTGTGAGAGGTGTAGGGAGAGTGTGAGAGGTGTAGAGATATTGTGTGAGAGGTGTAGAAATTTGTGAGAGAGGTGTAGGTAGATTGTGTGAGAGGTGTAAGGAGAGTTTGTGAGAGGTGTAGTGAGAGTTTGTGAGAGGTGTGGGGAGATTGTGCGAGAGGTGTAGGGAGAGTGCGTTTAAGGGTGTAGGGAGAGTGTGTGAGAGATGTTGGGAGAGTGTATGAGAGGCGTAGGGAGAGTGTGGAATAGGTGCAGGGAGAGAGTGAGAGAGGTGTAGAGAGAGAGCGTGAGAGGTGTAGGGAGAGTGTGTGAGAGGTGTAGGGAGAGTGTGTGAGAAGTGTAGGGAGAGTGTGTGAGAGGTGTAGGGAGAGTGTGTGAGAAGTGTAGGGAGAGTGTGAGCGAGGTGTTGGGAGTGTGTGAGAGGTGTAGGGAGAGTGTGTGAGAGGTTTAGGCAGAGTGTGTGAGAGGTGCAGGGAGATTGTGAGAGGTGTAGGGAGAATGTGTGAGAGGTGTAGGAAGAATGTGTGAGAGGTGTAGGGAGAATATGTGAGAGGTGTAGGGATATTGTGGGAGAGGTGTAGGGAGAGTGTGTGAGAGGTGTTGGGAGAGTGTGGGAGAGAGTGTGTGAGATGTGTAGGGAGATTGTGGGAGAGGTGTAGGGAGAGTGTGTGAGAGGTGTTGGGAGAGTGTGGGAGAGGTGTAGGGAGAGTGTGTGAGAGGTGTAGGGGAAGTGTGTGAGAGGTGTAGGGAGAGTGTGTGAGAGGTGTAGGGAGAGTGTGTGAGAGGTGCAGGGAGAGTGTGTGAGAGGTGTAGGGGAAGTGTGGGAGAGTTGCAGGGAAAGTGTGTGAGAAGTGTCGGGAGAGTGTGTGAGAAGTGTCGGGAGAGTGTGTGAGAAGTGTAGGGAGAGTGTGTGAGTGGTGTAGGGAGATAGTGTGAGGGCGTTAGGGAGATTGTTTGAGAGGTGTACAGAGAGTGTGAGAGGTGTAGGGAGATTGTGTGAGAGGTTTAGAGAGATTTTGAGAGAGGTGTAGCGGGATTGTATGAGAGGTGCAGGGAGAGAGTGTGAGAGAGTTGTAGGGAGAGTGTGTGAGAAGTGTAGGGAGAGTGAGAGAGGTGTAGGGAGTGTGTGAGAGCTGTAGGGAGGGTGTGTGAGTGGTGCAGGGGGATTGTGTGAGAGGTGTAGGGAGACAGTGTGAGAGGTGTAGGGAGACAGTGTGAGAGGTGTAGGGAGATTGTGTGAGAGGTGTAGGGAAAGTGTGTGAGAGGTGTAGGGAGACAGTGTGAGAGGTGTAGGGAGAGTGTGAGAGGTGTAGGGAGACAGTGTGAGAGGTGTAGGGAGAGTGTGAGAGGGGTAGGGAGAGTGTGAGAGGGGTAGGGAGAGTGTGTGAGAGGTGTAGAAATTTGTCAGAGAGGTGTAGGGAGATTGTGGGAGAGGTGTAGGGAGAGAGAGAGTGTGAGAGGTGTAGGGAGATTGTGATAAGAGGTGTAGGGAGATTGTGAGAGAGGCGTAGGGAGAGTGTGGAATAGGTGCCGGGAGAGTGTGAGAGAGGTGTAGGGAGATTGTGAGAGAGGTGTAGGGAGAGACTGTGAGAGGTGTAGGGAGAGAGTGTGAGAGGTGTCGGGAGAGTGTGAGAGAAGTATAGGGAGATTGTGTGAGAGGTGCAGGGAGAGTGTGAGAGGTGTAGGGAGAGTGTGAGAGGGGTAGGGAGAATGTGAGATAGGTGTAGGGACATTGTGTGAAGGGTGTAAGAAGGTTGTGTGAGAGGTGTAGGGAGAGAGTGTGAGAGGTGTTGGGAGAGAGTGTGAGAGGTGTTGGGAGAGTGTATGAGAGGTGTAGGGAGAGTGTGTGAGAGGTGTAGGGAGAGTGTGAGAGAGGTGTAGGGAGATTGTGTTAAAGGGTGTAGGGAGAGTGTGTGAGAGATGTTGGGAGAGTGTATGAGAGGCGTAGGGAGAGTGGGGAATAGGTGCAGGGAGAGAGTGAGAGAGGTGTAGAGAGAGAGCGTGAGAGGTGTAGGGAGAGTGTGTGAGAGGTGTAGGGAGAGTGTGTGAGAAGTGTAGGGAGAGTGTGTGAGAGGTGTAGGGAAAGAGTGTGAGAGAGGTGTAGGGAGAGTGTGTGAGAAGTGTAGGGAGAGTGTGAGAGAGGTGTTGGGAGTGTGTGAGAGGTGTAGGGAGAGTGTGTGAGAGGTGTAGGAAGAATGTGTGAGAGGTGTAGGGAGAATATGTGAGAGGTGTAGGGAAATTGTGTGAGAAGTGTAGGGAGTTTCTGGAAGAGGTGTAGGGAGAGTGTGTGAGAGGTGTTGGGAGAGTGTGGGAGAGAGTGTGTGAGATGTGTAGGGAGATTGTTGGAGAGGTGTAGGGAGAGTGTGTGAGAGGTGTTGGGAGAGTGTGGGAGAGAGTGTGTGAGATGTGTAGGGAAATTGTGGGAGAGGTGTAGGGAGAGTGTGTGAAAGGTGTAGGGAGAATGTGTGAGAGGTGTAGGGAGATTGTGAGAGGTGTAGGGAGAATGTGTAAGAGGTGTTGGGAGAGTGTGGGAGAGAGTGTTTGAGATGTGTAGTGAGATTGTGGGAGAGGTGTAGGGAGAGAGTGCCAGAGGTGTAGGGAGAGTGTGAGAGAGGTTTTGGGAGAGTGTGTGAGAGGTGTAGGGGAAGTGTGGGAGAGGTGTAGGGGAAGTGTGGGAGAGGTGCAGGGAAAGTGTGTGAGAAGTGTCGGGAGAGTGTGTGAGAAGTGTCGGGAGAGTGTGTGAGAAGTGTAGGGAGAGTGTGTGAGTGGTGTAGGGACACAGTGTGAGAGCTGTAGGGAGATTATTTGAGAGGTGTACGGAGAGTGTGAGAGGTGTAGGGAGATTGTGTGAGAGGTTTAGAGAGATTTTGAGAGAGGTGTAGCGGGATTGTATGAGAGGTGCAGGGAGAGAGTGTGAGAGAGCTGTAGGGAGAGTGTGTGAGAAGTGTAGGGAGAGTGAGAGAGGTGTAGGGAGTGTGTGAGAGCTGTAGGGAGGGTGTGTAAGTGGTGCAGGGGGATTGTGTGAGAGGTGTAGGGAGACAGTGTGAGAGGTGTAGGGAGACAGTGTGAGAGGTGTAGGGTGATTGTGTGAGAGGTGTAGGGAAAGTGTGCGAGAGGTGTAGGGAAAGTGTGTGAGAGGTGTCGGGAGAGTGTGTGAGAAGTGCAGGGAGAGTGTGTGAGAGGTGTAGGGAGACAGTGTGAGAGGTGAAGGGAGAGTGTGAGAGGTGTAGGGAGAGTGTGAGAGGGGTAGGGAGAGTGTGTGAGAGGTGTAGAAATTTGTGAGAGAGGTGTAGGGAGATTGTGGGAGAGGTGTAGGGAGAGAAAGAGTGTGAGAGGTGTAGGGAGATTGTGAGAGAGGCGTAGGGAGAGTGTGGAATAGGCGCAGGGAGAGTGTGAGAGAGGTGTAGGGAGATTGTGAGAGAGGTGTAGGGAGAGACTGTGAGAGGTGTAGGGAGAGAGTGTGAGAGGTGTAGGGAGTGTGTGAGAGGTGTAGGGAGTGTGTGAGAGGTGTCGGGAGAGTGTGAGAGAAGTGTAGGGAGAGTGTGTGAGAGGTGTAGGGAGAGTGTGTGAGAGCTGTAGGGAGACAGTGTGAGAGGTGTAGGGAGAGTGTGAGAGGTGTAGGGAGAGTGTGAGAGGGGTAGGGAGATTGTGTGAGAGGTGTAGAAATTTGTGAGAGAGGTGTAGGGAGATTGTGGGAGAGGTGTAGGGAGAGAGAGAGTGTGAGAGGTGTAGGGAGATTGTGATAAGATGTGCAAGGAGATTGTGAGAGAGGCGTAGGGAGAGTGTGGAATAGCTGCAGGGAGAGTGTGAGAGAGGTGTCGGGAGATATTGAGAGAGGTGCAGGGAGAGAATGTGAGAGGTGTAGGGAGAGAGTGTGAGAGGTGTAGGGAGTGTGTGAGAGGTGTAGGGAGTGTGTGAGAGGTGTAGGGAGAGTGTGTGAGAGGTTTAGGGAGAGTGTGTGAGAGGTTTAGACAGAGTGTGTGAGAGGTGCAGGGAGATTGTGAGAGGTGTAGGGAGAATGTGTAAGAGGTGTTGGGAGAGTGTGGGAGAGAGTGTGTGAGATGTGTAGGGAGATTGTGGGAGAGGTGTAGGGAGAGAGTGCCAGAGGTGTAGGGAGAGTGTGAGAGAGGTTTTGGGAGAGTGTGTGAGAGGTGTCGGGAGCATCTGTGAGAGGTGTAGGGAGAGTGTGTCAGAGGTGTAGGGAGAGTGTGTCAGGGGTGTAGGGAGAGTGTGTGAGAGGTATAGGGGAAGTGTGTGAGAGGTGTAGGGAGAGTGTGTGAGAGGTGTAGGGAGAGTGTGTGAGAGGTTTTGGGAGAGAGTGTGAGAGGTGTCGGGAGCATGTGTGAGAGGTGTCGGGAGCATGTGTGAGAGGTGTAGGGAGCATGTGTGAGAGGTGTAGAGAGAGTGTGTCAGAGGCATAGGGAGACTGTGTGAGAGGCGTAGGGAGAGTGTGTCAGGGGTGTAGGGAGAGTGTGTGAGAGGTATAGGGGAAGTGTGTGAGAGGTGTAGGGAGAGTGTGTGAGAGGTGTAGGGAGAGTGTGTGAGAGGTGTAGGGAGAGTGTGTGAGAGGTTTTGGGAGAGAGTGTGAGAGGTGTCCGGAGAGTGTGTGAGAAGTGTCGGGAGAGTGTGTGAGTGGTGTAGGGAGACAGTCTGAGAGGTGTAGGGAGATTGTTTGAGAGGTGCAGGGAGAGGGTGAGAGGTGTAGGGAGATTGTGTGAGAGGTTTAGAGAGATTTTGAGAGAGGTGTAGCGGGATTGTATGAGAGGTGCAGGGAGAGAGTGTGTGAGAGGTGTAGGGAGAGTGTGTGAGTGGTGCAGGGGGATTGTGTGAGAGGGGTAGAGAGGGTTTGTGAGAGGTGTGGGGAGATTGTGTGAGAGGTGTGGGGAGAGTGTGTGAGAGGTGTAGGGAGAGAGTGTGAGAGGTGTAGGGAGAGTGTGTGAGAGGTGTATGGAAAGTGTGAGAGAGGTGTAGGGAGAGTGTGTGAGAGGTGTAGGGAGAGTGTGTGAGAGGTGCCGGGAGACAGCAAGAGAGGTGTAGGGAGACAGTGTGAGAGGTGTAGGGAGATTGTGAGAGGTGTCGGGAGAGTGTGTGAGAGGGGTAGGGAGATTGTGTGAGAGGGGTAGGGAGAGTGTGTGAGAGCTGTAGGGAGACAGTGTGAGAGGTGTAGGGAGATTGTGTGAGAGGTGCAGGGAGAGTTTGTGAGAGGTGTAGGGAGGATGTGTGAAAGGTGTCCGGAGAGTGAGTGAGAAGTGCAGGGAGAGTGTGTGAGTGGTGTGGGGAGAGTGTGTGAGTGCTGTAGGGAGACAGTGAGAGAGGTGTAGGGAGAGTGTGTGAGAGGTGTAGAGAGAGAGTTAGAAAGGTATAGGGAGAGAGGTAGAGAGATGTAGGCAGAGTGTGCAAGAGGTGTAGAGAGAGTGTGAGAGAGGATTTGGGAGAGTGTGTGAGAGGTGTAGGGGAAGTGTGTGAGAGGTGTAGGGAAAGAGTGTGAGAGGTGAGCGGAGAGTGTGTCAGAAGTGTAGGGAGAGTGTGTGAGTGGTGTAGGCAGACAGTGTGAGAGGTGCTGGGAGATTGTGTGAGAGGTTTAGAGAGATTTTGAGAGAGGTGTAGCGGGATTATATGAGAGGTGCAGGGAGAGAGTGTGAGAGAGGTGCAGGGAGAGTGTGTGACAAGTGTCGGGAGAGTGTGAGAGAAGTTTAGGGAGAGTGTGTGAGAGGTGTAGGGAGACAGTGTGAGAGGTGTAGGGAGAGTGTGAGAGGTGTAGGGAGAGTGCGAGAGCTGTAAGGAGATTGTGTGAGAGGTGTAGAAATTTGTGAGAGAGGTGTAGGTAGATTGTGTGAGAGGTGTAAAGAGAGTTTGTGAGAGGTGTAGTGAGAGTTTGTGAGAGGTGTGGGGAGATTGTGTGAGAGGTGTGGGGAGTGTGTGTGAGAGGTGTAAGGAGAGAGTGTGAGAGGTATAGGGAGAGAGTGTGAGAGGTGTAGGGCGAGTGTGAGAGAGGTGTAGGGAGATTGTGATGAGAGGTGGAGGGAGATTGTGATGAGAGGTGGAGGGAGAGTGTGAGAGAGGTGTATGGAGAGTGGGAGAGAGGTGTATGGTGAGTGTGAGAGATGTCTAGGGAGATTGTGTGAGAGGTGTAGGGAAAGTGTGTGAGAGGTGTAGGGAGAGAGTGTGAGAGGTGTAGGGACAGAGTGTGTGAGACGTAGGGAGAGTGTGTGATAGGAGCAGGGAGAGTGTGTGAGAGGTGTAGGGAGAATGTGAGAGAGGTGCAGGGACAGTGTATGAGAGGTGTAGGGAGACTGTGTGAGAGGTGTTGGGAGAGTGTATGAGAGGCGTAGGGAGAGTGTGGAATAGGTGCAGGGAGAGAGTGAGAGAGGTGTAGAGAGAGAGCGTGAGAGGTGTAGGGAGAGTGTGAGAGGTGTAGGGGAGGGTGTGAGAAGTGTAGGGAGAGTGTGTGAGAGGTGTAGGGAAAGAGTGTGAGAGAGGTGTAGGGAGAGTGTGTGAGAAGTGTAGGGAGAGTGTGAGAGAGGTGTTGGGAGTGTGTGAGAGGTGTAGGGAGAGTGTGTGAGAGGTTTAGGCAGAGTGTGTGAGAGGTGCAGGGAGATTGTGAGAGGTGTAGGGAGAATGTGTGAGAGGTGTAGGAAGAATGTGTGAGAGGTGTAGGGAGAATATGTGAGAGGTGTAGGGAGTTTGTGGAAGAGGTGTAGGGAGTTTGTGGGAGAGGTGTAGGGAGAGTGTGTGAGAGGTGTAGGGAGAGTGTGTGAGAGGTTTAGGCAGAGTGTGTGAGAGGTGCAGGGAGATTGTGAGAGGTGTAGGGAGAATGTGTGAGAGGTGTAGGAAGAATGTGTGAGAGGTGTAGGGAGAATATGTGAGAGGTGTAGGGAGTTTGTGGAAGAGGTGTAGGGAGTTTGTGGGAGAGGTGTAGGGAGAGTGTGTGAGAGGTGTTGGGAGAGTGTGGGAGAGAGTGTGTGAGATGTGTAGGGAGATTGTGGGAAAGGTGTAGGGAGAGTGTGTGAGAGGTGTGGGGAGAGTGTGGGAGAGAGCGTGTGAGATGTGTAGGGAAATTGTGGGAGAGGTGCAGGGACAGTGTGTGAGAGGTGTAGGGGAAGTGTGTGAGAGGTGTAGGTAGAGTGTGTGAGAGGTGCAGGGAGAGTGTGTGAGAGGTGTAGGGAGAGTGTGGGAGAGGTGTAGGGAAAGTGTGTGAGAAGTGTCGGGAGAGTGTGTGAGAAGTGTCGGGAGAGTGTGTGAGAGGTGTAGGTAGAGTGTGTGAGAGGTGCAGGGAGAGTTTGTGAGAGGTGTGGGGAGATTGTGCGAGAGGTGTAGGGAGAGTGCGTGAGAGGTGTAGGGAGAGTGTGAGAGAGGTGTAGGGAGATTGTGTTTAAGGGTGTAGGGAGAGTGTGTGAGAGATGTTCGGAGAGTGTATGAGAGGCGTAGGGAGAGTGTGGAATAGGTGCAGGGAGAGAGTGAGAGAGGTGTAGAGAGAGAGCGTGAGAGGTGTAGGGAGAGTGTGTGAGAGGTGTAGGGAGAGTGTGTGAGAAGTGTAGGGAGAGTGTGTGAGAGGTGTAGGGAGAGTGTGTGAGAAGTGTAGGGAGAGTGTGAGCGAGGTGTTGGGAGTGTGTGAGAGGTGTAGGGAGAGTGTGTGAGAGGTTTAGGCAGAGTGTGTGAGAGGTGCAGGGAGATTGTGAGAGGTGTAGGGAGAATGTGTGAGAGGTGTAGGAAGAATGTGTGAGAGGTGTAGGGAGAGAGTGTGAGAGGTGTAGGGACAGAGTGTGTGAGACGTAGGGAGAGTGTGTGATAGGAGCAGGGAGAGTGTGTGAGAGGTGTAGGGAGAATGTGAGAGAGGTGCAGGGACAGTGTATGAGAAGTGTAGGGAGACTGTGTGAGAGGTGTTGGGAGAGTGTATGAGAGGTGTAGGGAGAGTGTGTGAGAGGTGTAGGGAGAGTGTGAGAGAGGTGTAGGGAGATTGTGTTAAAGGGTGTAGGGAGAGTGTGTGAGAGATGTTGGGAGAGTGTATGAGAGGCGTAGGGAGAGTGTGGAATAGGTGCAGGGAGAGAGTGAGAGAGGTGTAGAGAGAGAGCGTGAGAGGTGTAGGGAGAGTGTGTGAGAGGTGTAGGGGAGGGTGTGAGAAGTGTAGGGAGAGTGTGTGAGAGGTGTAGGGAAAGAGTGTGAGAGAGGTGTAGGGAGAGTGTGTGAGAGGTGTAGGGAGAGTGTGTGAGAGGTTTAGGCAGAGTGTGTGAGAGGTGCAGGGAGATTGTGAGAGGTGTAGGGAGAATGTGTGAGAGGTGTAGGAAGAATGTGTGAGAGGTGTAGGGAGAATATGTGAGAGGTGTAGGGAGTTTGTGGAAGAGGTGTAGGGAGTTTGTGGGAGAGGTGTAGGGAGAGTGTGTGAGAGGTGTTGGGAGAGTGTGGGAGAGAGTGTGTGAGATGTGTAGGGAGATTGTGGGAAAGGTGCAGGGAGAGAGTGTGAGAGGTGTAGGGGAAGTGTGTGAGATGTGTAGGTACAGTGTGTGAGAGGTGCAGGGAGAGTGTGTGAGAGGTGTAGGGAGAGTGTGGGAGAGGTGTAGGGAGAGTGTGAGAGGTGTATGGAGAGTGTGAGAGCTGTAAGGAGATTGTGTGAGAGGTGTAGAAATTTGTGAGAGCAGTGTAGGTAGATTGTGTGAGAGGTGTAAAGAGAGTTTGTGAGAGGTGTAGTGAGAGTTTGTGAGAGGTGTGGGGAGATTGTGTGAGAGGTGTGGGGAGTGTGTGTGAGAGGTGTAGGGAGAGAGTGTGAGAGGTGTAGGGCGAGTGTGAGAGAGGTGTAGGGAGATTGTGATGAGAGGTGGAGGGAGATTGTGATGAGAGGTGGAGGGAGAGTGTGAGAGAGGTGTATGGAGAGTGTGAGGGATGTCTAGGGAGATTGTGTGAGAGGTGTAGGGAAAGTCTGTGAGAGGTGTAGGGAGAGTGTGAGAGGTGTAGAGATATTGTGTGAGAGGTGTAGAAATTTGTGAGAGAGGTGTTGGTAGATTGTGTGAGAGGTGTAAGGAGAGTTTGTGAGAGGTGTAGTGAGAGTTTGTGAGAGGTGTGGGGAGATTGTGCGAGAGGTGTAGGGAGAGTGTGAGAGAGGTGTAGGGAGATTGTGTTTAAGGGTGTAGGGAGAGTGTGTGAGAGATGTTGGGAGAGTGTATGAGAGGCGTAGGGAGAGTGTGGAATAGGTGCAGGGAGAGAGTGAGAGAGGTGTAGAGAGAGAGCGTGAGAGGTGTAGGGAGAGTGTGTGAGAGGTGTAGGGAGAGTGTGTGAGAAGTGTAGGGAGAGTGTGTGAGAGGTGTAGGGTGAGTGTGTGAGAAGTGTAGGGAGAGTGTGAGCGAGGTGTTGGGAGTGTGTGAGAGGTGTAGGGAGAGTGTGTGAGAGGTTTAGGCAGAGTGTGTGAGAGGTGCAGGGAGATTGTGAGAGGTGTAGGGAGAATGTGTGAGAGGTGTAGGAAGAATGTGTGAGAGGTGTAGGGAGAATATGTGAGAGGTGTAGGGATATTGTGGGAGAGGTGTAGGGAGAGTGTGTGAGAGGTGTTGGGAGAGTGTGGGAGAGAGTGTGTGAGATGTGTAGGGAGATTGTGGGAGAGGTGTAGGGAGAGTGTGTGAGAGGTGTTGGGAGAGTGTGGGAGAGGTGTAGGGAGAGTGTGTGAGAGGTGTAGGGGAAGTGTGTGAGAGGTGTAGGGAGAGTGTGTGAGAGGTGTAGGGGAAGTGTGTGAGAGGTGTAGGGAGAGTGTGTGAGAGGTGTAGGGAGAGTGTGTGAGAGGTGCAGGGAGAGTGTGTGAGAGGTGTAGGGGAAGTGTGGGAGAGTTGCAGGGAAAGTGTGTGAGAAGTGTCGGGAGAGTGTGTGAGAAGTGTCGGGAGAGTGTGTGAGAAGTGTAGGGAGAGTGTGTGAGTGGTGTAGGGAGATAGTGTGAGGGCGTTAGGGAGATTGTTTGAGAGGTGTACAGAGAGTGTGAGAGGTGTAGGGAGATTGTGTGAGAGGTTTAGAGAGATTTTGAGAGAGGTGTAGCGGGATTGTATGAGAGGTGCAGGGAGAGAGTGTGAGAGAGTTGTAGGGAGAGTGTGTGAGAAGTGTAGGGAGAGTGAGAGAGGTGTAGGGAGTGTGTGAGAGCTGTAGGGAGGGTGTGTGAGTGGTGCAGGGGGATTGTGTGAGAGGTGTAGGGAGACAGTGTGAGAGGTGTAGGGAGACAGTGTGAGAGGTGTAGGGAGATTGTGTGAGAGGTGTAGGGAAAGTGTGCGAGAGGTGTAGGGAAAGTGTGTGAGAGGTGTCGGGAGAGTGTGTGAGAAGTGTAGGGAGAGTGTGTGAGAGGTGTAGGGAGACAGTGTGAGAGGTGTAGGGAGAGTGTGAGAGGTGTAGGGAGACAGTGTGAGAGGTGTAGGGAGAGTGTGAGAGGGGTAGGGAGAGTGTGAGAGGGGTAGGGAGAGTGTGTGAGAGGTGTAGAAATTTGTCAGAGAGGTGTAGGGAGATTGTGGGAGAGGTGTAGGGAGAGAGAGAGTGTGAGAGGTGTAGGGAGATTGTGATAAGAGGTGTAGGGAGATTGTGAGAGAGGCGTAGGGAGAGTGTGGAATAGGTGCCGGGAGAGTGTGAGAGAGGTGTAGGGAGATTGTGAGAGAGGTGTAGGGAGAGACTGTGAGAGGTGTAGGGAGAGAGTGTGAGAGGTGTCGGGAGAGTGTGAGAGAAGTATAGGGAGATTGTGTGAGAGGTGCAGGGAGAGTGTGAGAGGTGTAGGGAGAGTGTGAGAGGGGTAGGGAGAATGTGAGATAGGTGTAGGGACATTGTGTGAAGGGTGTAAGAAGGTTGTGTGAGAGGTGTAGGGAGAGAGTGTGAGAGGTGTTGGGAGAGAGTGTGAGAGGTGTTGGGAGAGTGTATGAGAGGTGTAGGGAGAGTGTGTGAGAGGTGTAGGGAGAGTGTGAGAGAGGTGTAGGGAGATTGTGTTAAAGGGTGTAGGGACAGTGTGTGAGAGATGTTGGGAGAGTGTATGAGAGGTGTAGGGAGAGTGTGTGAGAGGTGTAGGGAGAGTGTGAGAGAGGTGTAGGGAGAGTGTGTGAGAAGTGTAGGGAGAGTGTGAGAGAGGTGTTGGGAGTGTGTGAGAGGTGTAGGGAGAGTGTGTGAGAGGTGTAGGAAGAATGTGTGAGAGGTGTAGGGAGAATATGTGAGAGGTGTAGGGAAATTGTGTGAGAGGTGTAGGGAGTTTGTGGAAGAGGTGTATGGAGAGTGTGTGAGAGGTGTTGGGAGAGTGTGGGAGAGAGTGTGTGAGATGTGTAGGGAGATTGTGGGAGAGGTGTAGGGAGAGTGTGTGAGAGGTGTTGGGAGAGTGTGGGAGAGAGTGTGTGAGATGTGTAGGGAAATTGTGGGAGAGGTGTAGGGAGAGTGTGTGAAAGGTGTAGGGAGAATGTGTGAGAGGTGTAGGGAGATTGTGAGAGGTGTAGGGAGAATGTGTAAGAGGTGTTGGAGAGTGTGGGAGAGAGTGTTTGAGATGTGTAGTGAGATTGTGGGAGAGGTGTAGGGAGAGAGTGCCAGAGGTGTAGGGAGAGTGTGAGAGAGGTTTTGGGAGAGTGTGTGAGAGGTGTAGGGGAAGTGTGGGAGAGGTGTAGGGGAAGTGTGGGAGAGGTGCAGGGAAAGTGTGTGAGAAGTGTCGGGAGAGTGTGTGAGAAGTGTAGGGAGAGTGTGTGAGTGGTGTAGGGACAGAGTGTGAGAGCTGTAGGGAGATTGTTTCAGAGGTGTACGGAGAGTGTGAGAGGTGTAGGGAGATTGTGTGAGAGGTTGAGAGAGATTTTGAGAGAGGTGTAGCAGGATTGTAGGAGAGGTGCAGGGAGAGAGTGTGAGAGAGTAGTAGGGAGAGTGTGTGAGAAGTGTAGGGAGAGTGAGAGAGGTGTAGGGAGTATGTGAGAGCTGTAGGGAGGGTGTGTGAGTGGTGCAGGGGGATTGTGTGAGAGGTGTAGGGAGACAGTGTGAGAGGTGTAGGGAGACAGTGTGAGAGGTGTAGGGTGATTGTGTGAGAGGTGTAGGGTGATTGTGTGAGAGGTGTAGGGAAAGTGTGCGAGAGGTGTAGGGAAAGTGTGTGAGAGGTGTCGGGAGAGTGTGTGAGAAGTGCAGGGAGAGTGTGTGAGAGGTGTAGGGAGACAGTGTGAGAGGTGAAGGGAGAGTGTGAGAGGTGTAGGGAGAGTGTGAGAGGGGTAGGGAGAGTGTGTGAGAGGTGTAGAAATTTGTGAGAGAGGTGTAGGGAGATTGTGGGAGAGGTGTAGGGAGAGAAAGAGTGTGAGAGGTGTAGGGAGATTGTGAGAGAGGCGTAGGGAGAGTGTGGAATAGGTGCAGGGAGAGTGTGAGAGAGGTGTAGGGAGATTGTGAGAGAGGTGTAGGGAGAGACTGTGAGAGGTGTAGGGAGAGACTGTGAGAGGTGTAGGGAGAGAGTGTGAGAGGTGTACGGAGTGTGTGAGAGGTGTAGGGAGTGTGTGAGAGGTGTCGGGAGAGTGTGAGAGAAGTGTAGGGAGAGTGTGTGAGAGGTGTAGGGAGACAGTGTTAGAGGTGTAGGGAGAGTGTGAGAGGTGTAGGGAGAGTGTGAGAGGGGTAGGGAGAGTGTGTGAGAGGTGTAGAAATTTGTGAGAGAGGTGTAGGGAGATTGTGTGAAAGGTGTAGGGAGAATGTGTGAGAGGTGTAGGGAGATTGTGAGAGGTGTAGGGAGAATGTGTAAGAGGTGTTGGGAGAGTGTGGGAGAGAGTGTTTGAGATGTGTAGTGAGATTGTGGGAGAGGTGTAGGGAGAGAGTGCCAGAGGTGTAGGGAGAGTGTGAGAGAGGTTTTGGGAGAGTGTGTGAGAGGTGTAGGGGAAGTGTGGGAGAGGTGTAGGGGAAGTGTGGGAGAGGTGCAGGGAAAGTGTGTGAGAAGTGTCGGGAGAGTGTGTGAGAAGTGTCGGGAGAGTGTGTGAGAAGTGTAGGGAGAGTGTGTGAGTGGTGTAGGGACACAGTGTGAGAGCTGTAGGGAGATTGTTTGAGAGGTGTACGGAGAGTGTGAGAGGTGTAGGGAGATTCTGTGAGAGGTTTAGAGAGATTTTGAGAGAGGTGTAGCGGGATTGTATGAGAGGTGCAGGGAGAGAGTGTGAGAGAGTTGTAGGGAGAGTGTGTGAGAAGTGTAGGGAGAGTGAGAGAGGTGTAGGGAGTATGTGAGAGCTGTAGGGAGGGTGTGTGAGTGGTGCAGGGGGATTGTGTGAGAGGTGTAGGGAGACAGTGTGAGAGGTGTAGGGAGACAGTGTGAGAGGTGTAGGGTGATTGTGTGAGAGGTGTCGGGAAAGTGTGCGAGAGGTGTAGGGAAAGTGTGTGAGAGGTGTCGGGAGAGTGTGTGAGAAGTGCAGGGAGAGTGTGTGAGAGGTGTAGGGAGACAGTGTGAGAGGTGAAGGGAGAGTGTGAGAGGTGTAGGGAGAGTGTGAGAGGGGTAGGGAGAGTGTGTGAGAGGTGTAGAAATTTGTGAGAGAGGTGTAGGGAGATTGTGAGAGAGGTGTAGGGAGAGACTGTGAGAGGCGTAGGGAGAGACTGTGAGAGGTGTAGGGAGAGAGTGTGAGAGGTGTAGGGAGTGTGTGAGAGGTGTAGGGAGTGTGTGAGAGGTGTTGGGAGAGTGTGAGAGAAGTGTAGGGAGAGTGTGTGAGAGGTGTAGGGAGACAGTGTGAGAGGTGTAGGGAGAGTGTGAGAGGTGTAGGGAGAGTGTGAGAGGGGTAGGGAGAGTGTGTGAGAGGTGTAGAAATTTGTGACAGAGGTGTAGGGAGATTGTGGGAGAGGTGTAGGGAGAGAGTCTGAGAGGTGTAGGGAGATTGTGATAAGAGGTGTAGAGAGATTGTGTAAGAGGTGTAGGGAGTTTGTGTGAGAGGTGTAGGGAGAGTGTGTGAGAGCTGTAGGGAGACAGTGTGAGAGGTGTAGGGAGATTGTGGGAGAGGTGTAGGGAGAGAGAGAGTGTGAGAGGTGTAGGGAGATTGTGATAAGATGTGCAAGGAGATTGTGAGAGAGGCGTAGGGAGAGTGTGGAATAGCTGCAGGGAGAGTGTGAGAGAGGTGTAGGGAGATATTGAGAGAGGTGCAGGGAGAGACTGTGAGAGGTGTAGGGAGAGAATGTGAGAGGTGTAGGGAGTGTGTGAGAGGTGTAGGGAGTGTGTGAGAGGTGTAGGGAGAGTGTGTGAGAGGTTTAGGGAGAGCGTGTGAGAGGTTCAGACAGAGTGTGTGAGAGGTGCAGGGAGATTGTGAGAGGTGTAGGGAGAATGTGTAAGAGGTGTTGGGAGAGTGTGGGAGAGAGTGTGTGAGATGTGTAGGGAGATTGTGGGAGAGGTGTAGGGAGAGAGTGCCAGAGGTGTAGGGAGAGTGTGAGAGAGGTTTTGGGAGAGTGTGTGAGAGGTGTCGGGAGCATCTGTGAGAGGTGTAGGGAGAGTGTGTCAGAGGTGTAGGGAGAGTGTGTCAGGGGTGTAGGGAGAGTGTGTGAGAGGAATACGGGAAGTGTGTGAGAGGTGTAGGGAGAGTGTGTGAGAGGTGTAGGGAGAGTGTGTGAGAGGTGTAGGGAGAGTGTGTGAGAGGTTTTGGGAGAGAGTGTGAGAGGTGTCGGGAGCATGTGTGAGAGGTGTAGGGAGCATGTGTGAGAGGTGTAGAGAGAGTGTGTCAGAGGCATAGGGAGACTGTGTGAGAGGTGTAGGGAGAGTGTGTCAGGGGTGTAGGGAGAGTGTGTGAGAGGTATAGGGGAAGTGTGTGAGAGGTGTAGGGAGAGTGTGTGAGAGGTGTAGGGAGAGTGTGTGAGAGGTGTAGGGAGAGTGTGTGAGAGGTGTAGGGAGAGTGTGTGAGAGGTTTTGGGAGAGAGTGTGAGAGGTGTCCGGAGAGTGTGTGAGAAGTGTCGGGAGAGTGTGTGAGTGGTGTAGGGAGACAGTCTGAGAGGTGTAGGGAGATTGTTTGAGAGGTGTAGGGAGAGGGTGAGAGGTGTAGGGAGATTGTGTGAGAGGTTTAGAGAGATTTTGAGAGAGGTGTAGCGGGATTGTATGAGAGGTGCAGGGACAGAGTGTGTGAGAGGTGTAGGGAGAGTGTGTGAGTGGTGCAGGGGGATTGTGTGAGAGGGGTAGAGAGGGTTTGTGAGAGGTGTGGGGAGATTGTGTGAGAGGTGTGGGGAGAGTGTGTGAGAGGTGTAGGGAGAGAGTGTGAGAGGTGTAGGGAGAGTGTGTGAGAGGTGTATGGAAAGTGTGAGAGAGGTGTAGGGAGAGTGTGTGAGAGGTGTAGGGAGAGTGTGTGAGAGGTGCCGGGAGACAGCAAGAGAGGTGTAGGGAGACAGTGTGAGAGGGGTAGGGAGATTGTGTGAGAGGTGTAGGGAGAGTGTGTGAGAGGTGCCGGGAGACAGCAAGAGAGGTGTAGGGAGACAGTGTGAGAGGTGTAGGGAGGATGTGTGAAAGGTGTCCGGAGAGTGAGTGAGAAGTGCAGGGAGAGTGTGTGAGTGGTGTGGGGAGAGTGTGTGAGTGCAGTAGGGAGAGAGTGAGAGAGGTGTAGGGAGAGTGTGTGAGAGGTGTAGAGAGAGAGTTAGAAAGGTATAGGGAGAGAGGTAGAGAGATGTAGGCAGAGTGTGCAAGAGGTGTAGAGAGAGTGTGAGAGAGGATTTGGGAGAGTGTGTGAGAGGTGTAGGGGAAGTGTGTGAGAGGTGTAGGGAAAGAGTGTGAGAGGTGAGCGGAGAGTGTGTCAGAAGTGTAGGGAGAGTGTGTGAGTGGTGTAGGAAGACAGTGTGAGAGGTGCTGGGAGATTGTGTGAGAGGTTTAGAGAGATTTTGAGAGAGGTGTAGCGGGATTATATGAGAGGTGCAGGGAGAGAGTGTGAGAGAGGTGTAGGGAGAGTGTGTGACAAGTGTCGGGAGAGTGTGAGAGAGGTGTAGGGAGAGTGTGAGAGGTGTAGGGAGAGTGTGAGAGCTGTAAGGAGATTGTGTGAGAGGTGTAGAAATTTCTGAGAGAGGTGTAGGTAGATTGTGTGAGAGGTGTAAAGAGAGTTTGTGAGAGGTGTAGTGAGAGTTTGTGAGAGGTGTGGGGAGATTGTGTGAGAGGTGTGGGGAGTGTGTGTGAGAGGTGTAGGGAGAGAGTGTGAGAGGTATAGGGAGAGAGTGTGAGAGACGTAGGGAGAGTGTGTGATAGGAGCAGGGAGAGTGTGTGAGAGGTGTAGGGAGATTGTGAGAGAGGGAGATTGTGAGAGAGGTGTAGGGAGAGTGTGAGAGGTGCAGGGCGAGTGTGAGAGAGGTGTAGGGAGATTGTGATGAGAGGTGGAAGGAGATTGTGATGAGAGGTGGAGGGAGAGTGTGAGAGAGGTGTATGGAGAGTGGGAGAGAGGTGTATGGTGAGTGTGAGAGATGTCTAGGGAGATTGTGTGAGAGGTGTAGGGAAAGTGTGTGAGAGGTGTAGGGAGAGTGTGTGAGAGATGTTGGGAGAGTGTATGAGAGGCGTAGGGAGAGTGTGGAATAGGTGCAGGGAGAGAGTGAGAGAGGTGTAGAGAGAGAGCGTGAGAGCTGTAGGGAGAGTGTGTGAGAGGTGTAGGGGAGGGTGTGAGAAGTGTAGGGAGAGTGTGTGAGAGGTGTAGGGAAAGAGTGTGAGAGAGGTGTAGGGAGAGTGTGTGAGAAGTGTAGGGAGAGTGTGAGAGAGGTGTTGGGAGTGTGTGAGAGGTGTAGGGAGAGTGTGTGAGAGGTTTAGGCAGAGTGTGTGAGAGGTGCAGGGAGATTGTGAGAGGTGTAGGGAGAATGTGTGAGAGGTGTAGGAAGAATGTGTGAGAGGTGTAGGGAGAATATGTGAGAGGTGTAGGGAGTTTGTGGAAGAGGTGTAGGGAGTTTGTGGGAGAGGTGTAGGGAGAGTGTGTGAGAGGTGTTGGGAGAGTGTGGGAGAGAGTGTGTGAGATGTGTAGGGAGATTGTGGGAAAGGTGTAGGGAGAGTGTGTGAGAGGTGTTGGGAGAGTGTGGGAGAGAGCGTGTGAGATGTGTAGGGAAATTGTGGGAGAGGTGCAGGGACAGTGTGTGAGAGGTGTAGGCGAAGTGTGTGAGAGGTGTAGGTAGAGTGTGTGAGAGGTGCAGGGAGAGTGTGTGAGAGGTGTAGGGAGAGTGTGGGAGAGGTGTAGGGAAAGTGTGTGAGAAGTGTCGGGAGAGTGTGTGAGAAGTGTCGGGAGAGTGTGTGAGATGTGGAGGGAGAGTGTGTGAGTGGTGTAGGGAGACAGTGTGAGAGCTGTAGGGAGATTGTTTGAGAGCTGTACGGAGAGTGTGAGACGTGTAGGGAGATTGTGTGAGAGGTTTAGAGAGATTTTGAGAGAGGTGTAGCGGGATTGTATGGGAGGTGCAGGGAGAGAGTGTGAAAGAGTTGTAGGGAGAGTGTGTGGGAAGTGTAGGGAGAGTGAGAGAGGTGCAGGGAGTGTGTGAGAGCTGTAGGGAGGGTGTGTGAGTGGTGCAGGGGGATTGTGTGAGAGGTATAGGGAGACAGTATGAGAGGTGTAGGGAGACATTGTGAGAGGTGTGGGGAGATTGTGTGAGAGGTGTAGGGAGATTGTGTGAGAGGTGTAGGGAAAGTGTGCGAGAGGTGTAGGGAAAGTGTGTGAGAGGTGTCGGGAGAGTGTGTGAGAAGTGCAGGGAGAGTGTGTGAGAGGTGTAGGGAGACAGTGTGAGAGGTGTAGGGAGAGTGTGAGAGGTGTAGGGAGAGTGTGAGAGGGGTAGGGAGAGTGTGTGAGAGGTGTAGAAATTTGTGAGAGAGGCGTAGGGAGAGTGTGGAATAGGTGCAGGGAGAGTGTGAGAGAGGTGTAGGGAGATTGTGAGAGAGGTGTAGGGAGGGACTGTGAGAGGTGTAGGGAGAGTGTGTGAGAGGTTTAGACAGAGTGTGTGAGAGGTGCAGGTAGATTGTGAGAGGTGTAGGGAGAATGTGTGAGAGGTGTTGGGGTTGTGTGGGAGAGAGTGTGTGAGATGTGTAGGGAGATTGTGGGAGAGGTGTAGGGAGAGAGTGCCAGAGGTGTAGGGAGAGTGTGAGAGAGGTTTTGAGAGAGTGTGTGAGAGGTGTCGGGAGCATCTGTGAGACGTGTAGAGAGAGTGTGTCAGAGGTGTAGGGAGACTGTGTGAGAGGTATAGGGGAAGTGCATGAGAGGTGTAGGGAGAGTGTGTGAGAGGTGTAGGAAGAGTGTGTGAGAGGTGTATGGGAAGTGTGGGAGAGGTGCAGGGAAGGTGTGTGAGAGGTGTCCGGAGAGTGTGTGAGAAGTGTCAGGAGAGTGTGTGAGTGGTGTAGGGAGACAGTGTGAGAGGTGTAGGTAGATTGTTTGAGAGGTGTAGGGAGAGGGTGAGAGGTGTAGGTAGATTGTGTGAGAGGTTTAGAGAGATTTTGAGACAGGTGTAGTGGAATTATATGAGAGGTGCAGGGAGAGAGTGTGAGAGAGGTGTAGGGAGAGTGTGTGACAAGTGTAGGGAGAGTGTGAGAGAGCTGTACGGGATTGTGTGAGAGGTGGAGGGAGAAGTTGTGAGAGGTGTAGGGAGAGTGTGAGAGGTGTAGAGAGATTGTGTGAGAGGTGTAGAAATTTGTGAGAGAGGTGTAGGTAGATTGTGTGAGAGGTGTGAAGAGAGTTTGTGAGAGGTGTAGTGAGAGTTTGTGAGAGGTGTGGGGAGATTGTGTGAGAGGTGTGGGGAGTGTGTGTGAGAGGTGTAGGGAGAGAGTGTGAGAGGTGTAGGGCGAGTGTGAGAGAGGTGTAGGGAGATTGTGATGAGAGTTGGAGGGAGATTGTGATGAGAGGTGGAGGGAGAGTGTGAGAGAGGTGTATGGAGAGTGTGAGAGATGTCTAGGGAGATTGTGTGAGAGGTGTAGGGAAAGTGTGTGAGAGGTGTAGGGAGAGAGTGCGAGAGGTGTAGACAGAGAGTGTGTGAGACGTAGGGAGAGTGTGTGATAGGAGCAGGGACAGTGTGTGAGAGGTGTAGGGAGAATGTGAGAGAGGGAGATTGTGAGAGAGGTGTAGGGAGAGTGTGTGAGAGGTGCAGGGAGAGTGTGGGAGAGGTGTAGGGAGAATCTGAGAGAGGTGTAGGGACATTGTGTGAAGGGTGTAAGAAGGTTGTGTGAGAGGTGTAGGGAGAGTGTGTGAGAGGTGTAGGGAGATTGTGAGAGAGAGGTGTGGGGAGAGTGTGTAAGAGGTGTAGCGACAGTGTGGGAGAGGTGTAGGGAGATTGTGAGAGGTGTAGGGAGAGTGTGTGAGAGGTGTAGGGAAAGTGTGTGAGAGGTGTAGGGAAAGTGTGTGAGAGGTGTAGGGAGAGAGTGTGAGAGGTGTAGGGAGAGAGTGTGTGAGACGTAAGGAGAGTGTGTGAGAGGTGTAGGGAGATTGTGAGAGAGGTGTAGGGAGAGTGTGTGAGAGGTGCAGGGAAAGTGTTGTAGAGGTGTAGGGAGAATGTGAGAGAGGTGTAGGGACATTGTGTGAAGGGTGTAAGAAGGTTGTGTGAGAGGTGTAGGGAGAGAGTGTGAGAGGTGTTGGTAGAGTGTATGAGAGGTGTAGGGAGAGACTGTGAGAGGTGTAGGGAGAGAGTGTGATAGGTGTAGGGAGTGTGTGAGAGGTGTAGAGAGTGTGTGAGAGGTGTAGGGAGTGTGTGAGAGGTTTAGATAGAGTGTGTGAGAGGTGCAGGGAGATTGTGAGAGGTGCAGGGAGAATGTGTAAGAGGTGTTGGGACAGTGTGGGAGAGAGTGTGTGAGATGTGTAGGGAGATTGTGTGAGAGGTGTCGGGAGAGTGTGTCAGAGGTGTAGGGAGAGTGTGTGAGAGGTGTAGGGAGAGTGTGTGAGAGGTGTAGGGAGAGTGTGAGAGAGGTTTAGGGAGTGTGTGAGAGGTGTAGGGAGAGTGTGTGAGAGGTGTAGGGAGATTGTGGGAGAGGTGTAGGGAGAGTGTGTGAGTGGTTCAGGGAGAGTGTGTGAGAGGTGTAGGGAGAGTGTGTGAGAGGTGTAGGGGAAGTGTGTGAGAGGTGTAGGGGAACTGTGGGAGAGGTGTAGGGAAAGTGTGTGAGAAGTGTCGGGAGAGTGTGTGAGAAGTGTCGGGAGAGTGTGTGAGAGGTGTAGGGAGATTGTTTGAGAGGTGTATGGAGAGTGTGAGAGGTGTAGGGAGATTGTGTGAGAGGTTTAGAGAGATTCTGAGAGAGGTGTAGCGGGATTGTATGAAAGGTGCAGGGAGAGAGTGTGAGAGAGTTGTAGGGAGAGTGTGTGAGAAGTGTAGGGAGAGTGAGAGAGGTGCAGGGAGTGTGTGAGAGCTGTAGGGAGGGTGTGTGAGTGGTGCAGGGGGATTGTGTGAGAGGTATAGGGAGACAGTATGAGAGGTGTAGGGAGACATTGTGAGAGGTGTGGGGAGATTGTGTGAGAGGTGTAGGGAGATTGTGTGAGAGGTGTAGGGAAAGTGTGCGAGAGGTGTAGGGAAAGTGTGTGAGAGGTGTCGGGAGAGTGTGTGAGAAGTGCAGGGAGAGTGTGTGAGAGGTGTAGGGAGACAGTGTGAGAGGTGTAGGGAGAGTGTGAGAGGTGTAGGGAGAGTGTGAGAGGGGTAGGGAGAGTGTGTGAGAGGTGTAGAAATTTGTGAGAGAGGCGTAGGGAGAGTGTGGAATAGGTGCAGGGAGAGTGTGAGAGAGGTGTAGGGAGATTGTGAGAGAGGTGTAGGGAGGGACTGTGAGAGGTGTAGGGAGAGTGTGTGAGAGGTTTAGACAGAGTGTGTGAGAGGTGCAGGTAGATTGTGAGAGGTGTAGGGAGAATGTGTGAGAGGTGTTGGGGTTGTGTGGGAGAGAGTGTGTGAGATGTGTAGGGAGATTGTGGGAGAGGTGTAGGGAGAGAGTGCCAGAGGTGTAGGGAGAGTGTGAGAGAGGTTTTGAGAGAGTGTGTGAGAGGTGTCGGGAGCATCTGTGAGACGTGTAGAGAGAGTGTGTCAGAGGTGTAGGGAGACTGTGTGAGAGGTATAGGGGAAGTGCATGAGAGGTGTAGGGAGAGTGTGTGAGAGGTGTAGGAAGAGTGTGTGAGAGGTGTATGGGAAGTGTGGGAGAGGTGCAGGGAAGGTGTGTGAGAGGTGTCCGGAGAGTGTGTGAGAAGTGTCAGGAGAGTGTGTGAGTGGTGTAGGGAGACAGTGTGAGAGGTGTAGGTAGATTGTTTGAGAGGTGTAGGGAGAGGGTGAGAGGTGTAGGTAGATTGTGTGAGAGGTTTAGAGAGATTTTGAGACAGGTGTAGTGGAATTATATGAGAGGTGCAGGGAGAGAGTGTGAGAGAGGTGTAGGGAGAGTGTGTGACAAGTGTAGGGAGAGTGTGAGAGAGCTGTACGGGATTGTGTGAGAGGTGGAGGGAGAAGTTGTGAGAGGTGTAGGGAGAGTGTGAGAGGTGTAGAGAGATTGTGTGAGAGGTGTAGAAATTTGTGAGAGAGGTGTAGGTAGATTGTGTGAGAGGTGTGAAGAGAGTTTGTGAGAGGTGTAGTGAGAGTTTGTGAGAGGTGTGGGGAGATTGTGTGAGAGGTGTGGGGAGTGTGTGTGAGAGGTGTAGGGAGAGAGTGTGAGAGGTGTAGGGCGAGTGTGAGAGAGGTGTAGGGAGATTGTGATGAGAGTTGGAGGGAGATTGTGATGAGAGGTGGAGGGAGAGTGTGAGAGAGGTGTATGGAGAGTGTGAGAGATGTCTAGGGAGATTGTGTGAGAGGTGTAGGGAAAGTGTGTGAGAGGTGTAGGGAGAGAGTGCGAGAGGTGTAGACAGAGAGTGTGTGAGACGTAGGGAGAGTGTGTGATAGGAGCAGGGACAGTGTGTGAGAGGTGTAGGGAGAATGTGAGAGAGGGAGATTGTGAGAGAGGTGTAGGGAGAGTGTGTGAGAGGTGCAGGGAGAGTGTGGGAGAGGTGTAGGGAGAATCTGAGAGAGGTGTAGGGACATTGTGTGAAGGGTGTAAGAAGGTTGTGTGAGAGGTGTAGGGAGAGTGTGTGAGAGGTGTAGGGAGATTGTGAGAGAGAGGTGTGGGGAGAGTGTGTAAGAGGTGTAGCGACAGTGTGGGAGAGGTGTAGGGAGATTGTGAGAGGTGTAGGGAGAGTGTGTGAGAGGTGTAGGGAAAGTGTGTGAGAGGTGTAGGGAAAGTGTGTGAGAGGTGTAGGGAGAGAGTGTGAGAGGTGTAGGGAGAGAGTGTGTGAGACGTAAGGAGAGTGTGTGAGAGGTGTAGGGAGATTGTGAGAGAGGTGTAGGGAGAGTGTGTGAGAGGTGCAGGGAAAGTGTTGTAGAGGTGTAGGGAGAATGTGAGAGAGGTGTAGGGACATTGTGTGAAGGGTGTAAGAAGGTTGTGTGAGAGGTGTAGGGAGAGAGTGTGAGAGGTGTTGGTAGAGTGTATGAGAGGTGTAGGGAGAGACTGTGAGAGGTGTAGGGAGAGAGTGTGATAGGTGTAGGGAGTGTGTGAGAGGTGTAGAGAGTGTGTGAGAGGTGTAGGGAGTGTGTGAGAGGTTTAGATAGAGTGTGTGAGAGGTGCAGGGAGATTGTGAGAGGTGCAGGGAGAATGTGTAAGAGGTGTT
This sequence comes from Mobula birostris, assembly GCF_030028105.1. Classification (NCBI taxonomy): domain Eukaryota; kingdom Metazoa; phylum Chordata; class Chondrichthyes; order Myliobatiformes; family Myliobatidae; genus Mobula; species Mobula birostris. Next base: position 11,694 of record NW_027276440.1, on the reverse strand, counting down.
GGGACAGTGTGGGAGAGAGTGTGTGAGATGTGTAGGGAGATTGTGTGAGAGGTGTCGGGAGAGTGTGTCAGAGGTGTAGGGAGAGTGTGTGAGAGGTGTAGGGAGAGTGTGTGAGAGGTGTAGGGAGAGTGTGAGAGAGGTTTAGGGAGTGTGTGAGAGGTGTAGGGAGAGTGTGTGAGAGGTGTAGGGAGATTGTGGGAGAGGTGTAGGGAGAGTGTGTGAGTGGTTCAGGGAGAGTGTGTGAGAGGTGTAGGGAGAGTGTGTGAGAGGTGTAGGGGAAGTGTGTGAGAGGTGTAGGGGAACTGTGGGAGAGGTGTAGGGAAAGTGTGTGAGAAGTGTCGGGAGAGTGTGTGAGAAGTGTCGGGAGAGTGTGTGAGAGGTGCAGGGAGATTGTTTGAGAGGTGTATGGAGAGTGTGAGAGGTGTAGGGAGATTGTGTGAGAGGTTTAGAGAGATTCTGAGAGAGGTGTAGCGGGATTGTATGAAAGGTGCAGGGAGAGAGTGTGAGAGAGTTGTAGGGAGAGTGTGTGAGAAGTGTAGGGAGAGTGAGAGAGGTGTAGGGAGTGTGTGAGAGGTGTAGGGAAAGTGTGCGAGAGGTGTAGGGAAAGTGTGTGAGAGGTGCAGGGAAAGTGTGTGAGAGGTGTCGGGAGAGTGTGTGAGAGGTGCAGGGAGAGTGTGTGAGAGGTGTAGGGAGACAGTGTGAGAGAGGTGTAGGGAGTGTGTGAGAGGTGTAGGGAGAGAGTATGAGAGGTGTAGGGAGAATGTGTGAGAGGTGCAGGGAGAGAGTGTGAGAGGTGTAGGGATAGAGTGTCAGTGGTGTAGGGAGAGTGAGTGAGAGGTGCAGGGAGATTGCGGGAGAGGTGTACGGAGATTGTGGGAGAGGTGTAGGTAGATTGCGGGAGAGGTGTAGGTAGATTGTGTGAGAGGTGTAAGGAGAGTTTGTGAGGGGTGTAGGGAGAGAGGGTGCGAGGTGTAGGGAGAGAGTGTGAGAGGTGTAGGGAGAGTGTGAGAGAGGTGTACGGAGATTGTGATGAGAGGTGTAGGGAGAGTGTGAGAGAGGTGTATGGAGAGTGTGAGAGAGGTGTAGGGAGATTGTAATGAGAGATGTAGGGAGAGTGTGAGAGAGGTGTATGGAGAGTGTGAGAGAGGTGTATGGAGAGTGTGAGAGATGTCTAGGGAGATTGTGTGAGAGGTGTAGGGAGAGAGTGTCAGAGGTGTAGGGAGAGTGTGTGTGAGAGGTGCAGGGAGAGTTTGTGAGAGGTGTAGGGAGAGTGTGTGTGAGAGGTGTAGGGAAATTGTGGGAGAGGTGTAGGGAGAGTGTGTGAGAGGTGTAGCGAGAGTGTGGGAGAGGCGTAGGGAGATTGTGAGAGGTGTAGGGAGAGTGTGTGAGAGGTGTAGGGAAAGTGTGTGAGAGGTGTAGGGAGAGACTGTGAGAGGTGTAGGGAGAGAGTGTGTGAGACGTAGGGAGAGTGTGTGATAGGAGCAGGGAGAGTGTGTGAGAGGTGTAGGGAGATTGTGAGAGAGGGAGGTTGTGAGAGAGGTGTAGGGAGAGTGTGAGAGGTGCAGGGAGAGTGTGGGAGAGGTGTAGGGAGAATGTGAGAGAGGTGTAGGGACATTGTGTGACGGGTGTAAGAAGGTTGTGTGAGAGGTGTAGGGAGAGAGTGTGAGAGGTGTTGGGAGAGTGTATGAGAGGTGTAGGGAGAGTGTGTGAGAGGTGTTGGGAGAGTGTATGAGAGGTGTAGGGAGAGTGTGTGAGAGGTGCAGGGAGAGTGTGAGAGAGGTGTAGGGAGATTGTGTTAAATGGTGTTAGGAGGTTGTGTGAGAGGTGTAGGGAGAGAGTGTGAGAGGCGTAGGGAGAGTGTGGAATACGTGCAAGGAGAGAGTGAGAGAGGTGTAGAGAGAGTGTGAGAGGTGCAGGGAGAGTGTGGGAGAGGTGTAGGGAGAATGTGAGAGAGGTGTAGGGACATTGTGTGAAGGGTGTAAGAAGGTTGTGTGAGAGGTGTAGGGAGAGAGTGTGAGAGGTATTGGTAGAGTGTATGAGAGGTGTAGGGAGAGACTGCGAGAGGTGTAGGGAGAGAGTGTGATAGGTGTAGGGAGTGTGTGAGAGGTGTAGGGAGTGTGTGAGAGGTTTAGATAGAGTGTGTGAGAGGTGCAGGGAGATTGTGAGAGGTGCAGGGAGAATGTGTAAGAGGTGTTGGGAGAGTGTGGGAGAGAGTGTGTGAGATGTGTAGTGAGATTGTGGGAGAGGTGTAGGGAGAGAGTGCCAGAGGTGTAGGGAGAGTGTGAGAGAGGTTTTGGGAGAGTGTGTGAGAGGTGTAGGGGAAGTGTGGGAGAGGTGTAGGGGAAGTGTGGGAGAGGTGCAGGGAAAGTGTGTGAGAAGTGTCGGGAGAGTGTGTGAGAAGTGTCGGGAGAGTGTGTGAGAAGTGTAGGGAGAGTGTGTGAGTGGTGTAGGGAGACAGTGTGAGAGCTGTAGGGAGATTGTTTGAGAGGTGTACGGAGAGTGTGAGAGGTGTAGGGAGAGTGTGAGAGAGGTGTAGGGAGTGTGTGAGAGGTGTAGGGAGAGTGTGTGAGAGGTGTAGGGAGATTGTGGGAGAGGTGTAGGGAGAGTGTGTGACTGGTTCAGGGAGAGTGTGTGAGTGGTGTAGATAGAGTGTGTGAGAGGTGTAGGGGAAGTGTGTGAGAGGTGTAGGGAGAGAGTGTGAGAAGTGTAGGGACAGAGTGTGTGAGACGTAGGGAGAGTGTGTGATAGGAGCAGGGAGAGTGTGTGAGAGGTGTAGGGAGAATGTGAGAGAGTGCAGGGACAGTGTATGAGAGGTGTAGGGAGACTGTGTGAGAGGTGTTGGGAGAGTGTATGAGAGGTGTAGGGAGAGTGTGTGAGGTGTAGGGAGAGTGTGAGAGAGGTGTAGGGAGATTGTGTTAAAGGGTGTAGGGAGAGTGTGTGAGAGATGTTGGGAGAGTGTATGAGAGGCGTAGGGAGAGTGTGGAATAGGTGCAGGGAGAGAGTGAGAGAGGTGTAGAGAGAGAGCGTGAGAGGTGTAGGGAGAGTGTGTGAGAGGTGTAGGGGAGGGTGTGAGAAGTGTAGGGAGAGTGTGTGAGAGGTGTAGGGAAAGAGTGTGAGAGAGGTGTAGGAGAGTGTGTGAGAAGTGTAGGGAGAGTGTGAGAGAGGTGTTGGGAGTATGTGAGAGGTGTAGGGAGAGTGTGTGAGAGGTTTAGGCAGAGTGTGTGAGAGGTGCAGGGAGATTGTGAGAGGTGTAGGGAGAATGTGTGAGAGGTGTAGGAAGAATGTGTGAGAGGTGTAGGGAGAATATGTGAGAGGTGTAGGGAGTTTGTGGAAGAGGTGTAGGGAGTTTGTGGGAGAGGTGTAGGGAGAGTGTGTGAGAGGTGTTGGGAGAGTGTGGGAGAGAGTGTGTGAGATGTGTAGGGAGATTGTGGGAAAGGTGTAGGGAGAGTGTGTGAGAGGTGTTGGGAGAGTGTGGGAGAGAGCGTGTGAGATGTGTAGGGAAATTGTGGGAGAGGTGCAGGGACAGTGTGTGAGAGGTGTAGGGGAAGTGTGTGAGAGGTGTAGGTAGAGTGTGTGAGAGGTGCAGGGAGAGTGTGTGAGAGGTGTAGGGAGAGTGTGGGAGAGGTGTAGGGAAAGTGTGTGAGAAGTGTCGGGAGAGTGTGTGAGAAGTGTCGGGAGAGTGTGTGAGATGTGGAGGGAGAGTGTGTGAGTGGTGTAGGGAGACAGTGTGAGAGCTGTAGGGAGATTGTTTGAGAGGTGTACGGAGAGTGTGAGACGTGTAGGGAGATTGTGTGAGAGGTTTAGAGAGATTTTGAGAGAGGTGTAGCGGGATTGTATGGGAGGTGCAGGGAGAGAGTGAGAGAGTTGTAGGGAGAGTGTGTGAGAAGTGTAGGGAGAGTGAGAGAGGTGCAGGGAGTGTGTGAGAGCTGTAGGGAGGGTGTGTGAGTGGTGCAGGGGGATTGTGTGAGAGGTATAGGGAGACAGTATGAGAGGTGTAGGGAGACAGTGTGAGAGGTGTGGGGAGATTGTGTGAGAGGTGTAGGGAGATTGTGTGAGAGGTGTAGGAAAGTGTGCGAGAGGTGTAGGGAAAGTGTGTGAGAGGTGTCGGGAGAGTGTGTGAGAAGTGCAGGGAGAGTGTGTGAGAGGTGTAGGGAGACAGTGTGAGAGGTGTAGGGAGAGTGTGAGAGGTGTAGGGAGAGTGTGAGAGGGGTAGGGAGAGTGTGTGAGAGGTGTAGAAATTTGTGAGAGAGGCGTAAGGAGAGTGTGGAATAGGTGCAGGGAGAGTGTGAGAGAGGTGTAGGGAGGGACTGTGAGAGGTGTAGGGAGAGTGTGTGGAGAGTTTAGACAGAGTGTGTGAGAGGTGCAGTAGATTGTGAGAGGTGTAGGGAGAATGTGTGAGAGGTGTTGGGGTTGTGTGGGAGAGAGTGTGTGAGATGTGTAGGGAGATTGTGGGAGAGGTGTAGGGAGAGAGTGCCAGAGGTGTAGGGAGAGTGTGAGAGAGGTTTGAGAGAGTGTGTGAGAGGTGTCGGGAGCATCTGTGAGACGTGTAGGGAAAGTGTGTGAGAGGTGTAGGGAGAGTGTGTGAGAGGTTTGGGAGAGTGTGTGAGAGTGTCGGGAGCATGTGTGAGAGGTGTAGAGAGAGTGTGTCAGAGGTGTAGGGAGACTGTGTGAGAGGTATAGGGGAAGTGCATGAGAGGTGTAGGGAGAGTGTGTGAGAGGTGTAGGAAGAGTGTGTGAGAGGTGTATGGGAAGTGTGGAGAGGTGCAGGGAAGGTGTGTGAGAGGTGTCCGGAGAGTGTGTGAGAAGTGTCAGGAGAGTGTGTGAGTGGTGTAGGGAGACAGTGTGAGAGGTGTAGGTAGATTGTTTGAGAGGTGTAGGGAGAGGGTGAGAGGTGTAGGTAGATTGTGTGAGAGGTTAGAGAGATTTTGAGACCAGGTGTAGTGGATTATATGAGAGGTGCAGGGAGAGAGTGTGAGAGAGGTGTAGGGAGAGTGTGTGACAAGTGTAGGGAGAGTGTGAGAGAGCTGTAGGGGATTGTGTGAGAGGTGGAGGAGAAGTTGTGAAGAGGTGTAGGGAGAGTGTGAGAGGTGTAGAGAGATTGTGTGAGAGGTGTAGAAATTTGTGAGAGAGGTGTAGGTAGATTGTGTGAGAGGTGTAAAGAGAGTTTGTGAGAGGTGTAGTGAGAGTTTGTGACAGGTGTGGGAGATGTGTGTGAGAGTGTGGGGAGTGTGTGTGAGAGGTGTAGGGAGAGAGTGTGAGAGGTGTAGGGCGAGTGTGAGAGAGGTGTAGGGAGATTGTGATGAGAGTTGGAGGGAGATTGTGATGAGAGGTGGAGGGAGAGTGTGAGAGAGGTGTATGGAGAGTGTGAGAGATGTCTAGGGAGATTGTGTGAGAGGTGTAGGGAAAGTGTGTGAGAGGTGTAGGGAGAGAGTATGAGAGGTGTAGGGAGAATGTGTGAGAGGTGCAGGGAGAGAGTGTGAGAGGTGTAGGGATAGAGTGTCAGTGGTGTAGGGAGAGTGAGTGAGAGGTGCAGGGAGATTGCGGGAGAGGTGTACGGAGATTGTGGGAGAGGTGTAGGTAGATTGCGGGAGAGGTGTAGGTAGATTGTGTGAGAGGTGTAAGGAGAGTTTGTGAGGGGTGTAGGGAGAGAGGGTGCGAGGTGTAGGGAGAGAGTGTGAGAGGTGTAGGGAGAGTGTGAGAGAGGTGTACGGAGATTGTGATGAGAGGTGTAGGGAGAGTGTGAGAGAGGTGTATGGAGAGTGTGAGAGGAGGTGTAGGGAGATTGTAATGAGAGATGTAGGGAGAGTGTGAGAGAGGTGTATGGAGAGTGTGAGAGAGGTGTATGGAGAGTGTGAGAGATGTCTAGGGAGATTGTGTGAGAGGTGTAGGGAGAGAGTGTCAGAGGTGTAGGGAGAGTGTGTGTGAGAGGTGAGGGAGAGTTTGTGAGAGGTGTAGGGAGAGTGTGTGTGAGAGGTGTAGGGAAATTGTGGGAGAGGTGTAGGGAGAGTGTGTGAGAGGTGTAGCGAGAGTGTGGGAGAGGCGTAGGGAGATTGTGAGAGGTGTAGGGAGAGTGTGTGAGAGGTGTAGGGAAAGTGTGTGAGAGGTGTAGGGAGAGACTGTGAGAGGTGTAGGGAGAGAGTGTGTGAGACGTAGGGAGAGTGTGTGATAGGAGCAGGGAGAGTGTGTGAGAGGTGTAGGGAGATTGTGAGAGAGGGAGGTTGTGAGAGAGGGTAGGGGAGAGTGTGAGAGGTGCAGGGAGAGTGTGGGAGAGGTGTAGGGAGAATGTGAGAGAGGTGTAGGGACATTGTGTGACGGGTGTAAGAAGGTTGTGTGAGAGGTGTAGGGAGAGAGTGTGAGAGGTGTTGGGAGAGTGTATGAGAGGTGTAGGGAGAGTGTGTGAGAGGTGTTGGGAGAGTGTATGAGAGGTGTAGGGAGAGTGTGTGAGAGGTGCAGGGAGAGTGTGAGAGAGGTGTAGGGAGATTGTGTTAAATGGTGTTAGGAGGTTGTGTGAGAGGTGTAGGGAGAGAGTGTGAGAGGCGTAGGGAGAGTGTGAATACGTGCAAGGAGAGAGTGAGAGAGGTGTAGAGAGACTGTGAGAGGTGCAGGGAGAGTGTGGGAGAGTGTAGGGAGAATGTGAGAGAGGTGTAGGGACATTGTGTGAAGGGTGTAAGAAGGTTGTGTGAGAGGTGTAGGGAGAGAGTGTGAGAGGTATTGGTAGAGTGTATGAGAGGTGTAGGGAGAGACTGCGAGAGTGTAGGGAGAGAGTGTGATAGGTGTAGGGAGTGTGTGAGAGGTGTAGGGAGTGTGTGAGAGGTTTAGATAGAGTGTGTGAGAGGTGCAGGGAGATTGTGAGAGGTGCAGGGAGAATGTGTAAGAGGTGTTGGGAGAGTGTGGGAGAGAGTGTGTGAGATGTGTAGTGAGATTGTGGGAGAGGTGTAGGGAGAGAGTGCCAGAGGTGTAGGGAGAGTGTGAGAGAGGTTTTGGGAGAGTGTGTGAGAGGTGTAGGGGAAGTGTGGGAGAGGTGTAGGGGAAGTGTGGGAGAGGTGCAGGGAAAGTGTGTGAGAAGTGGTCCGGGAGAGTGTGTGAGAAGTGTCGGGAGAGTGTGTGAGAAAGTGTAGGGAGAGTGTGTGAGTGGTGTAGGGAGACAGTGTGAGAGCTGTAGGGAGATTGTTTGAGAGGTGTACGGAGAGTGTGAGAGGTGTAGGGAGAGTGTGAGAGAGGTGTAGGGAGTGTGTGAGAGGTGTAGGGAGAGTGTGTGAGAGGTGTAGGGAGATTGTGGGAGAGGTGTAGGGAGAGTGTGTGACTGGTTCAGGGAGAGTGTGTGAGTGGTGTAGATAGAGTGTGTGAGAGGTGTAGGGGAAGCTGTGTGAGAGGTGTAGGGAGAGAGTGTGAGAGGTGTAGGGACAGAGTGTGTGAGACGTAGGGAGAGTGTGTGATAGGAGCAGGGAGAGTGTGTGAGAGGTGTAGGAGAATGTGAGAGAGGTGCAGGGACAGTGTATGAGAGGTGTAGGGAGACTGTGTGAGAGGTGTTGGGAGAGTGTATGAGAGGTGTAGGGAGAGTGTGTGAGAGGTGTAGGGAGAGTGTGAGAGAGGTGTAGGGAGATTGTGTTAAAGGGTGTAGGGAGAGTGTGTGAGAGATGTTGGGAGAGTGTATGAGAGGCGTAGGGAGAGTGTGGAATAGGTGCAGGGAGAGAGTTGAGAGAGGTGTAGAGAGAGAGCGTGAGAGGTGTAGGGAGAGTGTGTGAGAGGTGTAGGGGAGGGTGTGAGAAGTGTAGGGAGAGTGTGTGAGAGGTGTAGGGAAAGAGTGTGAGAGAGGTGTAGGGAGAGTGTGTGAGAAGTGTAGGGAGAGTGTGAGAGAGGTGTTGGGAGTATGTGAGAGGTGTAGGGAGAGTGTGTGAGAGGTTTAGGCAGAGTGTGTGAGAGGTGCAGGGAGATTGTGAGAGGTGTAGGGAGAATGTGTGAGAGTGTAGGAAGAATGTGTGAGAGGTGTAGGGAGAATATGTGAGAGGTGTAGGGAGTTTGTGAAGAGGTGTAGGGAGTTTGTGGGAGAGGTGTAGGGAGAGTGTGTGAGAGGTGTTGGAGAGTGTGGGAGAGAGCGTGTGAGATGTGTAGGGAAATTGTGGAGAGGTGCAGGGACAGTGTGTGAGAGGTGTAGGGGAAGTGTGTGAGAGGTGTAGGTAGAGTGTGTGAGAGGTGCAGGGAGAGTGTGTGAGAGGTGTAGGGAGAGTGTGGGAGAGGTGTAGGGAAAGTGTGTGAGAAGTGTCGGGAGAGTGTGTGAGAAGTGTCGGGAGAGTGTGTGAGATGTGGAGGGAGAGTGTGTGAGTGGTGTAGGGAGACAGTGTGAGAGCTGTAGGGAGATTGTTTGAGAGGTGTACGGAGAGTGTGAGACGTGTAGGGAGATTGTGTGAGAGTTTAGAGAGATTTGAGAGAGGTGTAGCGGGATTGTATGGGAGGTGCAGGGAGAGAGTGTGAGAGAGTTGTAGGGAGAGTGTGTGAGAAGTGTAGGGAGAGTGAGAGAGGTGCAGGGAGTGTGTGAGAGCTGTAGGGAGGGTGTGTGAGTGGTGCAGGGGGATTGTGTGAGAGGTATAGGGAGACAGTATGAGAGGTGTAGGGAGACAGTGTGAGAGGTGTGGGGAGATTGTGTGAGAGGTGTAGGGAGATTGTGTGAGAGGTGTAGGGAAAGTGTGCGAGAGTGTAAGGAAAGTGTGTGAGAGGTGTCGGGAGAGTGTGTGAGAAGTGCAGGGAGAGTGTGTGAGAGGTGTAGGGAGACAGTGTGAGAGGTGTAGGGAGAGTGTGAGAGTGTAGGGAGAGTGTGAGAGGGGTAGGGAGAGTGTGTGAGAGGTGTAGAAATTTGTGAGAGAGGCGTAAGGAGAGTGTGGAATAGGTGCAGGGAGAGTGTGGAGAGAGGTGTAGGGAGGGACTGTGAGAGGTGTAGGGAGAGTGTGTGAGAGGTTTAGACAGAGTGTGTGAGAGGTGCAGGTAGATTGTGAGAGGTGTAGGGAGAATGTGTGAGAGGTGTTGGGGTTGTGTGGGAGAGAGTGTGTGAGATGTGTAGGGAGATTGTGGGAGAGGTGTAGGGAGAGAGTGCCAGAGGTGTAGGGAGAGTGTGAGAGAGGTTTTGAGAGAGTGTGTGAGAGGTGTCGGAGCATCTGTGAGACGTGTAGGGAAAGTGTGTGAGAGGTGTAGGGAGAGTGTGTGAGAGGTTTTGGGAGAGTGTGTGAGAGGTGTCGGGAGCATGTGTGAGAGGTGTAGAGAGAGTGTGTCAGAGGTGTAGGGAGACTGTGTGAGAGGTATAGGGGAAGTGCATGAGAGGTGTAGGGAGAGTGTGTGAGAGGTGTAGGAAGAGTGTGTGAGAGGTTATGGGAAGTGTGGGAGAGGTGCAGGGAAGGTGTGTGAGAGGTGTCCGGAGAGTCGTGTGAGAAGTGTCAGGAGAGTGTGTGAGTGGTGTAGGGAGACAGTGTGAGAGGTGTAGGTAGATTGTTGAGAGGTGTAGGGAGAGGGTGAGAGGTGTAGGTAGATTGTGTGAGAGGTTTAGAGAGATTTTGAGACAGGTGTAGTGGGATTATATGAGAGGTGCAGGGAGAGAGTGTGAGAGAGGTGTAGGGAGAGTGTGTGACAAGTGTAGGGAGAGTGTGAGAGAGCTGTAGGGATTGTGTGAGAGGTGGAGGGAGAAGTTGTGAGAGGTGTAGGGAGAGTGTGAGAGGTGTAGAGAGATTGTGTGAGGAGGTGTAGAAATTTGTGAGAGAGGTGTAGGTAGATTGTGTGAGAGGTGTAAAGAGAGTTTGTGAGAGGTGTAGTGAGAGTTTGTGAGAGGTGTGGGAGATTGTGTGAGAGGTGTGGGAGTGTGTGTGAGAGGTGTAGGGAGAGAGTGTGAGAGGTGTAGGGCGAGTGTGAGAGAGGTGTAGGGAGATTGTGATGAGAGTTGGAGGGAGATTGTGATGAGAGGTGGAGGGAGAGTGTGAGAGAGGTGTATGGAGAGTGTGAGAGATGTCTAGGGAGATTGTGTGAGAGGTGAAGGGAAAGTGTGTGAGAGGTGTAGGGAGAGAGTATGAGAGGTGTAGGGAGAATGTGTGAGAGGTGCAGGGAGAGAGTGTGAGAGGTGTTGGGATAGAGTGTCAGTGGTGTAGGGAGAGTGAGTGAGAGGTGCAGGGAGATTGCGGGAGAGGTGTACGGAGATTGTGGGAGAGGTGTAGGTAGATTGCGGGAGAGGTGTAGGTAGATTGTGTGAGAGGTGTAAGGAGAGTTTGTGAGGGGTGTAGGGAGAGAGGGTGCGAGGTGTAGGGAGAGAGTGTGAGAGGTGTAGGGAGAGTGTGAGAGAGGTGTACGGAGATTGTGATGAGAGGTGTAGGGAGAGTGTGAGAGAGCTGTATGGAGAGTGTGAGAGAGGTGTAGGGGAGATTGTAATGAGAGATGTAGGGGAGAGTGTGAGAGAGGTGTATGGAGAGTGTGAGAGAGGTGTATGGAGAGTGTGAGAGATGTCTAGGGAGATTGTGTGAGAGGTGTAGGGAGAGAGTGTCAGAGGTGTAGGGAGAGTGTGTGTGAGAGGTGGCAGGGAGAGTTTGTGAGAGGTGTAGGGAGAGTGGTGTGTGAGAGGTGTAGGGAAATTGTTGGAGAGGTGTAGGGAGAGTGTGTGAGAGGTGTAGCGAGAGTGTGGGAGAGGCGTAGGGAGATTGTGAGAGTGTAGGGAGAGTGTGTGAGAGGTGTCGGGAAAGTGTGTGAGAGGTGTAGGGAGAGACTGTGAGAGGTGTAGGGAGAGAGTGTGTGAGACGTAGGGAGAGTGTGTGATAGGAGCAGGGAGAGTGTGTGAGAGGTGTAGGGAGATTGTGAGAGAGGGAGGTTGTGAGAGAGGTGTAGGGAGAGTGTGAGAGGTGCAGGAGAGAGTGTGGGAGAGGTGTAGGGAGAATGTGAGAGAGGTGTAGGGACATTGTGTGACGGGTGTAAGAAGGTTGTGTGAGAGGTGTAGGGAGAGAGTGTGAGAGGTGTTGGGAGAGTGTATGAGAGGTGTAGGGAGAGTGTGTGAGAGGTGTTGGGAGAGTGTATGAGAGGTGTAGGGAGAGTGTGTGAGAGGTGCAGGGAGAGTGTGAGAGAGGTGTAGGGAGATTGTGTTAAATGGTGTTAGGAGGTTGTGTGAGAGGTGTAGGGAGAGAGTGTGAGAGGCGTAGGGAGAATGTGGAATATGTGCAAGGAGAGAGTGAGAGAGGTGTAGAGAGAGTGTGAGAGGTGCAGGAGAGTGTGGGAGAGGTGTAGGGAGAATGTGAGAGAGGTGTAGGGACATTGTGTGAAGGGTGTAAGAAGGTTGTGTGAGAGGTGTAGGGAGAGAGTGTGAGAGGTATTGTAGAGTGTATGAGAGGTGTAGGGAGAGACTGTGAGAGGTGTAGGGAGAGAGTGTGATAGGTGTAGGGAGTGTGTGAGAGGTGTAGGGAGTGTGTGAGAGGTTTAGATAGAGTGTGTGAGAGGTGCAGGGAGAGTGTGTGAGAGGTGTAGGGAGACAGTGTGAGAGAGGTGTAGGGAGTGTTGTGAGAGGTGTAGGGAGAGAGTAGAGAGGTGTAGGGAGAATGTGTGAGAGGTGCAGGGAGAGAGTGTGAGAGGTGTAGGGATAGAGTGTCAGTGGTGTAGGGAGAGTGAGTGAGAGGTGCAGGGAGATTGCGGGAGAGGTGTACGGAGATTGTGGGAGAGGTGTAGGTAGATTGCGGG
>NW_027276439.1:0-39545 GCF_030028105.1 Mobula birostris | reverse complement strand
GGGCCAGTTGGGTAGCAGGGCCAGTTGGGTGTAGGGCCAGTTGGATAGTAGGACCATTTGGGTGTAGGGCCAGTTGGATAGTAGGGCCAGTTGGGTGTAGGGCCAGTTGGGTGTAGGGCCAGTTGGGTAGCAGGGCCAGTTGGGTGTAGGGCCAGTTGGGTAGTAGGACCAGTTGGGTGTAGGGCCAGTTGGGTGTAGGGCCAGTTGGGTGTAGGACCAGTTGTGTGTAGTGCCAGTTGGATAGTAGGGCCAGTTGGGTAGTAGGACTAGTTGGGTGTAGGGCCAGTTGGATCGTAGGGCCAGTTGGGTAGTAGGACCAGATGGGTGTAGGGCCAGTTGGGTGTAGGGCCAGTTGGGTGTAGGGCCAGTTGGATAGTAGGGCCAGTTGGGTGTAGGGTCAGTCGGGTGTAGGGGAAGTTGGGTATAGGGCCAGTTGGGTAGTAGGGCCAGTTGGACAGTAGGGCCAGTTGGGTGTAGGGCCAGTTGGGTGTAGGGCCAGTTGGATAGTATGGCCAGTTGGACAGTAGGACCAGATGGGTGTAGGGCCAGTTGGATAGTAGGGCCAGTTGGACAGTAGGACCAGATGGGTGTAGGGCCAGTTGGATAGTAGGGCCAGTTGGGTGTAGGGCCAGTTGGATAGTAGGGCCAGTTGGGTGTAGGGCCAGTTGGGTGTAGGGCCATTTGGGTAGTAGGACCAGTTGGGTGTAGGGCCAGTTGGGTGTAGGGCCAGTTGGATAGTAGGGCCAGTTGGGTGTAGGGCCAGTTGGGTGTAGGGGCAGTTGGGTGTAGGGCCAGTTGGATAGTAGGGCCAGATGGGTATAGGGCCAGTTGGGTGTAGGGGCAGTTGGGTAGTAGGGCCAGTTGGGTGTAGGGCCAGTTGGGTGTAGGGCCAGTTGGATAGTAGGGCCAGTTGGATAGTAGGGCCAGTCGGGTGTAGGGCCAGTTGGATAGTAGGGCCAGTTGGGTGTAGGGGCAGTTGGGTGTAAGGTCAGTCGGGTGTAGGGTCAGTCGTGTGTAGGGGCAGTTGGGTATAGGGCCAGTTGGGTAGTAGGGCCAGTTGGACAGTAGGGCCAGTTGGGTGTAGGGCCAGTTGGACAGTAGGACCAGATGGGTGTAGGGCCAGTTGGATAGTAGGGCCAGTTGGGTGCAGGGACAGTTGGGTGTAGGGCGAGTTGGGTAGTAGGGCCAGTTGGGTGTAGGGCCAGTTGGGTGTAGGGCCAGTTGGGTGTAGAGCCAGTTGGATAGTAGGGCCAGTTGGGTGTAGGGTCAGTCGGGTGTAGGGGCAGTTGGGTGTAGGGCCAGTTGGACAGTAGGGCCAGTTGGAAAGTAGGGCCAGTTGGATAGTAGGGCCAGTTGGGTGTAGGGCCAGTTGGACAGTAGGGCCAGTTGGGTGTAGGGCCAGTTAGGTGTAGGGCCAGTTGGATAGTAGGGCCAGTTGGGTGTAGGGCCAGTTGGATAGTAGGGCCAGTTGGGTAGTAGGACCAGATGGGTGTAGGGCCATTTGGATAGTAGGGCCAGTTGGGTGTAGGGCCACTAGGACAGTAGGGCCAGTTGGATAGTAGGGCCAGTTGGGTGTAGGGGCAGTTGGGTGTAGGGCCAGTTGGATCGCAGGGCCAGTTGGGTGTAGGGCCAGTTGGGTGTAGGGCCAGTTTGGTAGTAGGGCCAGTTGGGTGAAGGGCCAGTTGGATAGTAGGGCCAGTTGGATAGTAGGGCCAGTTGGGTGTAGGGCCAGTTGGATAGTAGGGCCAGTTGGGTGTAGGGCCAGTTGGGTGAAGGGCCAGTTGGATAGTAGGGCCAGTTTGATAGTAGGGCCAGTTGGGTGTAGGGCCAGTTGGATAGTAGGGCCAGTTGGGTGTAGGGCCAGTTGGGTGTAGGGCCAGTTGGATAGTAGGCCAGTTGGTTAGTAGGGCCAGTTGGGTGTAGGGGCAGTTGGGTGTAGGACCAGTTGGATAGCAGGGCCAGTTGGGTGTAGGGCCAGTTGGGTGTAGGGCCAGTTGGGTAGTAGGGCCAGTTGGGTGTAGGGCCAGTTGGATAGCAGCGTCAGTTGGATAGTAGGGCCAGTTGGGTGTAGGGCCAGTTGGATAGTAGGGCCAGTTGGGTGTAGGGCCAGTTGGGTGTAGGGCCAGTTGGATAGTAGGGCCAGTTGGATAGTAGGGCCAGTTGGGTGTAGGGCCAGTTGGATAGTAGGGCCAGTTGGGTATAGGGCCAGTTGGGTGTAGGGCCAGTTGGATAGTAGGCCAGTTGGATAGTAGGGCCAGTTGGGTGTAGGGCCAGTTGGGTGTAGGGCCAGTTGGGTGTAGGGCCAGTTGGATAGTAGGGCCAGTTGGGTGTAGAGTCAGTCGGGTGTAGGGGCAGTTGGGTGTAGGGCCAGTTGGACAGTAGGGCCAGTTGGATAGTAGGGCCAGTTGGGTGTAGGGCCAGTTAGGTGTAGGGCCAGTTGGATAGTAGGGCCAGTTGGGTGTTGGGTCAGTCGGGTGTAGGGGCAGTTTGGTGTAGGGCCAGTTGGACAGTAGGGCCAGTTCGGTGTAGGGCCAGTTAGGTGTAGGGCCAGTTGGATAGTAGGCCAGTTGGATAGCAGGACGAGTTGGGTAGTAGGACCAGTTGGGTGTAGGGCCAGTTCGATAGTAGGGCCAGTTGGGTGTAGGGCCAGTTGGGTGTAGGGCCAGTTGGATAGTAGGGCCAGTTGGGTGTAGGGCCAGTTGGGTGTAGGGTCAGTCGGGTGTAGGGGCAGTTGGGTGTAGGGCCAGTTGGGTGTAGGGCCAGTTGGATTGTAGGGCCAGTTGGACAGTAGGGCCAGGTGGGTCTAGGGCCAGTTGGGTGTAGGGCCAGTTGGATTGTAGGGCCAGTTGGACAGTAGGACCAGATGGGTGTAGGGCCAGTTGGATAGTAGGGCCAGTTGGGTGTAGGGCCAGTTGGATGGTAGGGCCAGTTGGGTGTAGGTCCAGTTGGATGTAGGGCCAGTTGGTTAGCAGGGCCAGATGGGTGTAGGGCCAGTTGGGTAGCAGGGCCAGTTGGGTGTAGGGCCAGTTGGATAGTAGGACCAGTTGGGTGTAGGGCCAGTTGGATAGTAGGGCCAGTTGGGTGTAGGGCCAGTTGGGTGTAGGGCCAGTTGGGTAGCAGGGCCAGTTGGGTGTAGGGCCAGTTGGGTAGTAGGACCAGTTGGGTGTAGGGCCAGTTGGGTGTAGGGCCAGTTGGGTGTAGGACCAGTTGTGTGTAGTGCCAGTTGGATAGTAGGGCCAGTTGGGTAGTAGGACTAGTTGGGTGTAGGGCCAGTTGGATCGTAGGGCCAGTTGGGTAGTAGGACCAGATGGGTGTAGGGCCAGTTGGGTGTAGGGCCAGTTGGGTGTAGGGCCAGTTGGATAGTAGGGCCAGTTGGGTGTAGGGTCAGTCGTGTGTAGGGGAAGTTGGGTGTAGGGCCAGTTGGGTAGTAGGGCCAGTTGGACAGTAGGGCCAGTTGGGTGTAGGGCCAGTTGGGTGTAGGGCCAGTTGGATAGTATGGCCAGTTGGACAGTAGGACCAGATGGGTGTAGGGCCAGTTGGATAGTAGGGCCAGTTGGACAGTAGGACCAGATGGGTGTAGGGCCAGTTGGATAGTAGGGCCAGTTGGGTGTAGGGCCAGTTGGATAGTAGGGCCAGTTGGGTGTAGGGCCAGTTGGGTGTAGGGCCATTTGGGTAGTAGGACCAGTTGGGTGTAGGGCCAGTTGGGTGTAGGGCCAGTTGGATAGTAGGGCCAGTTGGGTGTACGGCCAGTTGGGTGTAGGGGCAGTTGGGTGTAGGGCCAGTTGGATAGTAGGGCCAGATGGGTATAGGGCCAGTTGGGTGTAGGGGCAGTTGGGTAGTAGGGCCAGTTGGGTGTAGGGCCAGTTGGGTGTAGGGCCAGTTGGATAGTAGGGCCAGTTGGATAGTAGGGACAGTCGGGTGTAGGGCCAGTTGGATAGTAGGGCCAGTTGGGTGTAGGGGCAGTTGGGTGTAAGGTCAGTCGGGTGTAGGGTCAGTCGTGTGTAGGGGCAGTTGGGTATAGGGCCAGTTGGGTAGTAGGGCCAGTTGGACAGTAGGGCCAGTTGGGTGTAGGGCCAGTTGGACAGTAGGACCAGATGGGTGTAGGGCCAGTTGGATAGTAGGGCCAGTTGGGTGCAGGGACAGTTGGGTGTAGGGCGAGTTGGGTAGTAGGGCCAGTTGGGTGTAGGGCCAGTTGGGTGTAGGGCCAGTTGGGTGTAGAGCCAGTTGGATAGTAGGGCCAGTTGGGTGTAGGGTCAGTCGGGTGTAGGGGCAGTTGGGTGTAGGGCCAGTTGGACAGTAGGGCCAGTTGGAAAGTAGGGCCAGTTGGATAGTAGGGCCAGTTGGGTGTAGGGCCAGTTGGACAGTAGGGCCAGTTGGGTGTAGGGCCAGTTAGGTGTAGGGCCAGTTGGATAGTAGGGCCAGTTGGGTGTAGGGCCAGTTGGATAGTAGGGCCAGTTGGGTAGTAGGACCAGATGGGTGTAGGGCCATTTGGATAGTAGGGCCAGTTGGGTGTAGGGCCACTAGGACAGTAGGGCCAGTTGGATAGTAGGGCCAGTTGGGTGTAGGGGCAGTTGGGTGTAGGGCCAGTTGGATCGCAGGGCCAGTTGGGTGTAGGGCCAGTTGGGTGTAGGGCCAGTTTGGTAGTAGGGCCAGTTGGGTGTAGGGCCAGTTGGATAGTAGGGCCAGTTGGATAGTAGGGCCAGTTGGGTGTAGGGCCAGTTGGATAGTAGGGCCAGTTGGGTGTAGGGCCAGTTGGGTGAAGGGCCAGTTGGATAGTAGGGCCAGTTTGATAGTAGGGCCAGTTGGGTGTAGGGCCAGTTGGATAGTAGGGCCAGTTGGGTGTAGGGCCAGTTGGATAGTAGGCCAGTTGGTTAGAAGGGCCAGTTGGGTGTAGGGGCAGTTGGGTGTAGGACCAGTTGGATAGCAGGGCCAGTTGGGTGTAGGGCCAGTTGGGTGTAGGGCCAGTTGGGTAGTAGGGCCAGTTGGGTGTAGGGCCAGTTGGATAGCAGCGTCAGTTGGATAGTAGGGCCAGTTGGGTGTAGGGCCAGTTGGATAGTAGGGCCAGTTGGGTGTAGGGCCAGTTGGGTGTAGGGCCAGTTGGATAGTAGGGCCAGTTGGATAGTAGGGCCAGTTGGGTGTAGGGCCAGTTGGATAGTAGGGCCAGTTGGGTGTAGGGCCAGTTGGGTGTAGGGCCAGTTGGATAGTAGGCCAGTTGGATAGTAGGGCCAGTTGGGTGTAGGGCCAGTTGGGTGTAGGGCCAGTTGGATAGTAGGGCCAGTTGGGTATAGAGTCAGTCGGGTGTAGGGGCAGTTGGGTGTAGGGCCAGTTGGACAGTAGGGCCAGTTGGATAGTAGGGCCAGTTGGGTGTAGGGCCAGTTAGGTGTAGGGCCAGTTGGATAGTAGGGCCAGTTGGGTGTTGGGTCAGTCGGGTGTAGGGGCAGTTTGGTGTAGGGCCAGTTGGACAGTAGGGCCAGTTCGGTGTAGGGCCAGTTAGGTGTAGGGCCAGTTGGATAGTAGGCCAGTTGGATAGCAGGACGAGTTGGGTAGTAGGACCAGTTGGGTGTAGGGCCAGTTCGATAGTAGGGCCAATTGGGTGTAGGGCCAGTTGGGTGTAGGGCCAGTTGGATAGTAGGGCCAGTTGGGTGTAGGGCCAGTTGGGTGCAGGGTCAGTCGGGTGTAGGGGCAGTTGGGTGTAGGGCCAGTTGGGTGTAGGGCCAGTTGGATTGTAGGGCCAGTTGGACAGTAGGGCCAGGTGGGTCTAGGGCCAGTTGGGTGTAGGGCCAGTTGGATTGTAGGGCCAGTTGGACAGTAGGACCAGATGGGTGTAGGGCCAGTTGGATAGTAGGGCCAGTTGGGTGTAGGGCCAGTTGGATGGTAGGGCCAGTTGGGTGTAGGTCCAGTTGGATGTAGGGCCAGTTGGTTAGCAGGGCCAGATGGGTGTAGGGCCAGTTGGGTAGCAGGGCCAGTTGGGTGTAGGGCCAGTTGGATAGTAGGACCAGTTGGGTGTAGGGCCAGTTGGGTAGTAGGACCAGTTGGGTGTAGGGCCAGTTGGGTGTAGGGCCAGTTGGGTGTAGGACCAGTTGTGTGTAGTGCCAGTTGGATAGTAGGGCCAGTTGGGTAGTAGGACTAGTTGGGTGTAGGGCCAGTTGGATCGTAGGGCCAGTTGGGTAGTAGGACCAGATGGGTGTAGGGCCAGTTGGGTGTAGGGCCAGTTGGGTGTAGGGCCAGTTGGATAGTAGGGCCAGTTGGGTGTAGGGTCAGTCGGGTGTAGGGGAAGTTGGGTATAGGGCCAGTTGGGTAGTAGGGCCAGTTGGACAGTAGGGCCAGTTGGGTGTAGGGCCAGTTGGGTGTAGGGCCAGTTGGATAGTATGGCCAGTTGGACAGTAGGACCAGATGGGTGTAGGGCCAGTTGGATAGTAGGGCCAGTTGGACAGTAGGACCAGATGGGTGTAGGGCCAGTTGGATAGTAGGGCCAGTTGGGTGTAGGGCCAGTTGGATAGTAGGGCCAGTTGGGTGTAGGGCCAGTTGGGTGTAGGGCCATTTGGGTAGTAGGACCAGTTGGGTGTAGGGCCAGTTGGGTGTAGGGCCAGTTGGATAGTAGGGCCAGTTGGGTGTAGGGCCAGTTGGGTGTAGGGGCAGTTGGGTGTAGGGCCAGTTGGATAGTAGGGCCAGATGGGTATAGGGCCAGTTGGGTGTAGGGGCAGTTGGGTAGTAGGGCCAGTTGGGTGTAGGGCCAGTTGGGTGTAGGACCAGTTGGATAGTAGGGCCAGTTGGATAGTAGGGCCAGTCGTGTGTAGGGCCAGTTGGATAGTAGGGCCAGTTGGGTGTAGGGGCAGTTGGGTGTAAGGTCAGTCGGGTGTAGGGTCAGTCGTGTGTAGGGGCAGTTGGGTATAGGGCCAGTTGGGTAGTAGGGCCAGTTGGACAGTAGGGCCAGTTGGGTGTAGGGCCAGTTGGACAGTAGGACCAGATGGGTGTAGGGCCAGTTGGATAGTAGGGCCAGTTGGGTGCAGGGACAGTTGGGTGTAGGGCGAGTTGGGTAGTAGGGCCAGTTGGGTGTAGGGCCAGTTGGGTGTAGGGCCAGTTGGGTGTAGAGCCAGTTGGATAGTAGGGCCAGTTGGGTGTAGGGTCAGTCGGGTGTAGGGGCAGTTGGGTGTAGGGCCAGTTGGACAGTAGGGCCAGTTGGAAAGTAGGGCCAGTTGGATAGTAGGGCCAGTTGGGTGTAGGGCCAGTTGGACAGTAGGGCCAGTTGGGTGTAGGGCCAGTTAGGTGTAGGGCCAGTTGGATAGTAGGGCCAGTTGGGTGTAGGGCCAGTTGGATAGTAGGGCCAGTTGGGTAGTAGGACCAGATGGGTGTAGGGCCATTTGGATAGTAGGGCCAGTTGGGTGTAGGGCCACTAGGACAGTAGGGCCAGTTGGATAGTAGGGCCAGTTGGGTGTAGGGGCAGTTGGGTGTAGGGCCAGTTGGATCGCAGGGCCAGTTGGGTGTAGGGCCAGTTGGGTGTAGGGCCAGTTTGGTAGTAGGGCCAGTTGGGTGTAGGGCCAGTTGGATAGTAGGGCCAGTTGGATAGTAGGGCCAGTTGGGTGTAGGGCCAGTTGGATAGTAGGGCCAGTTGGGTGTAGGGCCAGTTGGGTGAAGGGCCAGTTGGATAGTAGGGCCAGTTTGATAGTAGGGCCAGTTGGGTGTAGGGCCAGTTGGATAGTAGGGCCAGTTGGGTGTAGGGCCAGTTGGATAGTAGGCCAGTTGGTTAGAAGGGCCAGTTGGGTGTAGGGGCAGTTGGGTGTAGGACCAGTTGGATAGCAGGGCCAGTTGGGTGTAGGGCCAGTTGGGTGTAGGGCCAGTTGGGTAGTAGGGCCAGTTGGGTGTAGGGCCAGTTGGATAGCAGCGTCAGTTGGATAGTAGGGCCAGTTGGGTGTAGGGCCAGTTGGATAGTAGGGCCAGTTGGGTGTAGGGCCAGTTGGGTGTAGGGCCAGTTGGATAGTAGGGCCAGTTGGATAGTAGGGCCAGTTGGGTGTAGGGCCAGTTGGATAGTAGGGCCAGTTGGGTATAGGGCCAGTTGGGTGTAGGGCCAGTTGGATAGTAGGCCAGTTGGATAGTAGGGCCAGTTGGGTGTAGGGCCAGTTGGGTGTAGGGCCAGTTGGGTGTAGGGCCAGTTGGATAGTAGGGCCAGTTGGGTGTAGAGTCAGTCGGGTGTAGGGGCAGTTGGGTGTAGGGCCAGTTGGACAGTAGGGCCAGTTGGATAGTAGGGCCAGTTGGGTGTAGGGCCAGTTAGGTGTAGGGCCAGTTGGATAGTAGGGCCAGTTGGGTGTAGGGCCAGTTGGGTGCAGGGCCAGTTGGATAGTAGGGCCAGTTGGGTGTAGGGCCAGTTGGGTGTAGGGCCAGTTGGATACTAGGGCCAGTTGGGTGTAGGGTCAGTCGGGTGTAGGGGCAGTTGGGTGTAGGGCCAGTTGGGTGTAGGGCCAGTTGGATTGTAGGGCCAGTTGGACAGTAGGGCCAGGTGGGTCTAGGGCCAGTTGGGTGTAGGGCCAGTTGGATTGTAGGGCCAGTTGGACAGTAGGACCAGATGGGTGTAGGGCCAGTTGGATAGTAGGGCCAGTTGGGTGTAGGGCCAGTTGGATGGTAGGGCCAGTTGGGTGTAGGTCCAGTTGGATGTAGGGCCAGTTGGTTAGCAGGGCCAGATGGGTGTAGGGCCAGTTGGGTAGCAGGGCCAGTTGGGTGTAGGGCCAGTTGGATAGTAGGACCATTTGGGTGTAGGGCCAGTTGGATAGTAGGGCCAGTTGGGTGTAGGGCCAGTTGGGTGTAGGGCCAGTTGGGTAGCAGGGCCAGTTGGGTGTAGGGCCAGTTGGGTAGTAGGACCAGTTGGGTGTAGGGCCAGTTGGGTGTAGGGCCAGTTGGGTGTAGGACCAGTTGTGTGTAGTGCCAGTTGGATAGTAGGGCCAGTTGGGTAGTAGGACTAGTTGGGTGTAGGGCCAGTTGGATCGTAGGGCCAGTTGGGTAGTAGGACCAGATGGGTGTAGGGCCAGTTGGGTGTAGGGCCAGTTGGGTGTAGGGCCAGTTGGATAGTAGGGCCAGTTGGGTGTAGGGTCAGTCGGGTGTAGGGGAAGTTGGGTATAGGGCCAGTTGGGTAGTAGGGCCAGTTGGACAGTAGGGCCAGTTGGGTGTAGGGCCAGTTGGGTGTAGGGCCAGTTGGATAGTATGGCCAGTTGGACAGTAGGACCAGATGGGTGTAGGGCCAGTTGGATAGTAGGGCCAGTTGGACAGTAGGACCAGATGGGTGTAGGGCCAGTTGGATAGTAGGGCCAGTTGGGTGTAGGGCCAGTTGGATAGTAGGGCCAGTTGGGTGTAGGGCCAGTTGGGTGTAGGGCCATTTGGGTAGTAGGACCAGTTGGGTGTAGGGCCAGTTGGGTGTAGGGCCAGTTGGATAGTAGGGCCAGTTGGGTGTAGGGCCAGTTGGGTGTAGGGGCAGTTGGGTGTAGGGCCAGTTGGATAGTAGGGCCAGATGGGTATAGGGCCAGTTGGGTGTAGGGGCAGTTGGGTAGTAGGGCCAGTTGGGTGTAGGGCCAGTTGGGTGTAGGGCCAGTTGGATAGTAGGGCCAGTTGGATAGTAGGGCCAGTCGGGTGTAGGGCCAGTTGGATAGTAGGGCCAGTTGGGTGTAGGGGCAGTTGGGTGTAAGGTCAGTCGGGTGTAGGGTCAGTCGTGTGTAGGGGCAGTTGGGTATAGGGCCAGTTGGGTAGTAGGGCCAGTTGGACAGTAGGGCCAGTTGGGTGTAGGGCCAGTTGGACAGTAGGACCAGATGGGTGTAGGGCCAGTTGGATAGTAGGGCCAGTTGGGTGCAGGGACAGTTGGGTGTAGGGCGAGTTGGGTAGTAGGGCCAGTTGGGTGTAGGGCCAGTTGGGTGTAGGGCCAGTTGGGTGTAGAGCCAGTTGGATAGTAGGGCCAGTTGGGTGTAGGGTCAGTCGGGTGTAGGGGCAGTTGGGTGTAGGGCCAGTTGGACAGTAGGGCCAGTTGGAAAGTAGGGCCAGTTGGATAGTAGGGCCAGTTGGGTGTAGGGCCAGTTGGACAGTAGGGCCAGTTGGGTGTAGGGCCAGTTAGGTGTAGGGCCAGTTGGATAGTAGGGCCAGTTGGGTGTAGGGCCAGTTGGATAGTAGGGCCAGTTGGGTAGTAGGACCAGATGGGTGTAGGGCCATTTGGATAGTAGGGCCAGTTGGGTGTAGGGCCACTAGGACAGTAGGGCCAGTTGGATAGTAGGGCCAGTTGGGTGTAGGGGCAGTTGGGTGTAGGGCCAGTTGGATCGCAGGGCCAGTTGGGTGTAGGGCCAGTTGGGTGTAGGGCCAGTTTGGTAGTAGGGCCAGTTGGGTGTAGGGCCAGTTGGATAGTAGGGCCAGTTGGATAGTAGGGCCAGTTGGGTGTAGGGCCAGTTGGATAGTAGGGCCAGTTGGGTGTAGGGCCAGTTGGGTGAAGGGCCAGTTGGATAGTAGGGCCAGTTTGATAGTAGGGCCAGTTGGGTGTAGGGCCAGTTGGATAGTAGGGCCAGTTGGGTGTAGGGCCAGTTGGGTGTAGGGCCAGTTGGATAGTAGGCCAGTTGGTTAGTAGGGCCAGTTGGGTGTAGGGGCAGTTGGGTGTAGGACCAGTTGGATAGCAGGGCCAGTTGGGTGTAGGGCCAGTTGGGTGTAGGGCCAGTTGGGTAGTAGGGCCAGTTGGGTGTAGGGCCAGTTGGATAGCAGCGTCAGTTGGATAGTAGGGCCAGTTGGGTGTAGGGCCAGTTGGATAGTAGGGCCAGTTGGGTGTAGGGCCAGTTGGGTGTAGGGCCAGTTGGATAGTAGGGCCAGTTGGATAGTAGGGCCAGTTGGGTGTAGGGCCAGTTGGATAGTAGGGCCAGTTGGGTATAGGGCCAGTTGGGTGTAGGGCCAGTTGGATAGTAGGCCAGTTGGATAGTAGGGCCAGTTGGGTGTAGGGCCAGTTGGGTGTAGGGCCAGTTGGGTGTAGGGCCAGTTGGATAGTAGGGCCAGTTGGGTGTAGAGTCAGTCGGGTGTAGGGGCAGTTGGGTGTAGGGCCAGTTGGACAGTAGGGCCAGTTGGATAGTAGGGCCAGTTGGGTGTAGGGCCAGTTAGGTGTAGGGCCAGTTGGATAGTAGGGCCAGTTGGGTGTTGGGTCAGTCGGGTGTAGGGGCAGTTTGGTGTAGGGCCAGTTGGACAGTAGGGCCAGTTCGGTGTAGGGCCAGTTAGGTGTAGGGCCAGTTGGATAGTAGGCCAGTTGGATAGCAGGACGAGTTGGGTAGTAGGACCAGTTGGGTGTAGGGCCAGTTCGATAGTAGGGCCAGTTGGGTGTAGGGCCAGTTGGGTGTAGGGCCAGTTGGATAGTAGGGCCAGTTGGGTGTAGGGCCAGTTGGGTGTAGGGTCAGTCGGGTGTAGGGGCAGTTGGGTGTAGGGCCAGTTGGGTGTAGGGCCAGTTGGATTGTAGGGCCAGTTGGACAGTAGGGCCAGGTGGGTCTAGGGCCAGTTGGGTGTAGGGCCAGTTGGATTGTAGGGCCAGTTGGACAGTAGGACCAGATGGGTGTAGGGCCAGTTGGATAGTAGGGCCAGTTGGGTGTAGGGCCAGTTGGATGGTAGGGCCAGTTGGGTGTAGGTCCAGTTGGATGTAGGGCCAGTTGGTTAGCAGGGCCAGATGGGTGTAGGGCCAGTTGGGTAGCAGGGCCAGTTGGGTGTAGGGCCAGTTGGATAGTAGGACCAGTTGGGTGTAGGGCCAGTTGGATAGTAGGGCCAGTTGGGTGTAGGGCCAGTTGGGTGTAGGGCCAGTTGGGTAGCAGGGCCAGTTGGGTGTAGGGCCAGTTGGGTAGTAGGACCAGTTGGGTGTAGGGCCAGTTGGGTGTAGGGCCAGTTGGGTGTAGGACCAGTTGTGTGTAGTGCCAGTTGGATAGTAGGGCCAGTTGGGTAGTAGGACTAGTTGGGTGTAGGGCCAGTTGGATCGTAGGGCCAGTTGGGTAGTAGGACCAGATGGGTGTAGGGCCAGTTGGGTGTAGGGCCAGTTGGGTGTAGGGCCAGTTGGATAGTAGGGCCAGTTGGGTGTAGGGTCAGTCGTGTGTAGGGGAAGTTGGGTGTAGGGCCAGTTGGGTAGTAGGGCCAGTTGGACAGTAGGGCCAGTTGGGTGTAGGGCCAGTTGGGTGTAGGGCCAGTTGGATAGTATGGCCAGTTGGACAGTAGGACCAGATGGGTGTAGGGCCAGTTGGATAGTAGGGCCAGTTGGACAGTAGGACCAGATGGGTGTAGGGCCAGTTGGATAGTAGGGCCAGTTGGGTGTAGGGCCAGTTGGATAGTAGGGCCAGTTGGGTGTAGGGCCAGTTGGGTGTAGGGCCATTTGGGTAGTAGGACCAGTTGGGTGTAGGGCCAGTTGGGTGTAGGGCCAGTTGGATAGTAGGGCCAGTTGGGTGTACGGCCAGTTGGGTGTAGGGGCAGTTGGGTGTAGGGCCAGTTGGATAGTAGGGCCAGATGGGTATAGGGCCAGTTGGGTGTAGGGGCAGTTGGGTAGTAGGGCCAGTTGGGTGTAGGGCCAGTTGGGTGTAGGGCCAGTTGGATAGTAGGGCCAGTTGGATAGTAGGGACAGTCGGGTGTAGGGCCAGTTGGATAGTAGGGCCAGTTGGGTGTAGGGGCAGTTGGGTGTAAGGTCAGTCGGGTGTAGGGTCAGTCGTGTGTAGGGGCAGTTGGGTATAGGGCCAGTTGGGTAGTAGGGCCAGTTGGACAGTAGGGCCAGTTGGGTGTAGGGCCAGTTGGACAGTAGGACCAGATGGGTGTAGGGCCAGTTGGATAGTAGGGCCAGTTGGGTGCAGGGACAGTTGGGTGTAGGGCGAGTTGGGTAGTAGGGCCAGTTGGGTGTAGGGCCAGTTGGGTGTAGGGCCAGTTGGGTGTAGAGCCAGTTGGATAGTAGGGCCAGTTGGGTGTAGGGTCAGTCGGGTGTAGGGGCAGTTGGGTGTAGGGCCAGTTGGACAGTAGGGCCAGTTGGAAAGTAGGGCCAGTTGGATAGTAGGGCCAGTTGGGTGTAGGGCCAGTTGGACAGTAGGGCCAGTTGGGTGTAGGGCCAGTTAGGTGTAGGGCCAGTTGGATAGTAGGGCCAGTTGGGTGTAGGGCCAGTTGGATAGTAGGGCCAGTTGGGTAGTAGGACCAGATGGGTGTAGGGCCATTTGGATAGTAGGGCCAGTTGGGTGTAGGGCCACTAGGACAGTAGGGCCAGTTGGATAGTAGGGCCAGTTGGGTGTAGGGGCAGTTGGGTGTAGGGCCAGTTGGATCGCAGGGCCAGTTGGGTGTAGGGCCAGTTGGGTGTAGGGCCAGTTTGGTAGTAGGGCCAGTTGGGTGTAGGGCCAGTTGGATAGTAGGGCCAGTTGGATAGTAGGGCCAGTTGGGTGTAGGGCCAGTTGGATAGTAGGGCCAGTTGGGTGTAGGGCCAGTTGGGTGAAGGGCCAGTTGGATAGTAGGGCCAGTTTGATAGTAGGGCCAGTTGGGTGTAGGGCCAGTTGGATAGTAGGGCCAGTTGGGTGTAGGGCCAGTTGGATAGTAGGCCAGTTGGTTAGAAGGGCCAGTTGGGTGTAGGGGCAGTTGGGTGTAGGACCAGTTGGATAGCAGGGCCAGTTGGGTGTAGGGCCAGTTGGGTGTAGGGCCAGTTGGGTAGTAGGGCCAGTTGGGTGTAGGGCCAGTTGGATAGCAGCGTCAGTTGGATAGTAGGGCCAGTTGGGTGTAGGGCCAGTTGGATAGTAGGGCCAGTTGGGTGTAGGGCCAGTTGGGTGTAGGGCCAGTTGGATAGTAGGGCCAGTTGGATAGTAGGGCCAGTTGGGTGTAGGGCCAGTTGGATAGTAGGGCCAGTTGGGTGTAGGGCCAGTTGGGTGTAGGGCCAGTTGGATAGTAGGCCAGTTGGATAGTAGGGCCAGTTGGGTGTAGGGCCAGTTGGGTGTAGGGCCAGTTGGATAGTAGGGCCAGTTGGGTGTAGAGTCAGTCGGGTGTAGGGGCAGTTGGGTGTAGGGCCAGTTGGACAGTAGGGCCAGTTGGATAGTAGGGCCAGTTGGGTGTAGGGCCAGTTAGGTGTAGGGCCAGTTGGATAGTAGGGCCAGTTGGGTGTTGGGTCAGTCGGGTGTAGGGGCAGTTTGGTGTAGGGCCAGTTGGACAGTAGGGCCAGTTCGGTGTAGGGCCAGTTAGGTGTAGGGCCAGTTGGATAGTAGGCCAGTTGGATAGCAGGACGAGTTGGGTAGTAGGACCAGTTGGGTGTAGGGCCAGTTCGATAGTAGGGCCAATTGGGTGTAGGGCCAGTTGGGTGTAGGGCCAGTTGGATAGTAGGGCCAGTTGGGTGTAGGGCCAGTTGGGTGCAGGGTCAGTCGGGTGTAGGGGCAGTTGGGTGTAGGGCCAGTTGGGTGTAGGGCCAGTTGGATTGTAGGGCCAGTTGGACAGTAGGGCCAGGTGGGTCTAGGGCCAGTTGGGTGTAGGGCCAGTTGGATTGTAGGGCCAGTTGGACAGTAGGACCAGATGGGTGTAGGGCCAGTTGGATAGTAGGGCCAGTTGGGTGTAGGGCCAGTTGGATGGTAGGGCCAGTTGGGTGTAGGTCCAGTTGGATGTAGGGCCAGTTGGTTAGCAGGGCCAGATGGGTGTAGGGCCAGTTGGGTAGCAGGGCCAGTTGGGTGTAGGGCCAGTTGGATAGTAGGACCAGTTGGGTGTAGGGCCAGTTGGGTAGTAGGACCAGTTGGGTGTAGGGCCAGTTGGGTGTAGGGCCAGTTGGGTGTAGGACCAGTTGTGTGTAGTGCCAGTTGGATAGTAGGGCCAGTTGGGTAGTAGGACTAGTTGGGTGTAGGGCCAGTTGGATCGTAGGGCCAGTTGGGTAGTAGGACCAGATGGGTGTAGGGCCAGTTGGGTGTAGGGCCAGTTGGGTGTAGGGCCAGTTGGATAGTAGGGCCAGTTGGGTGTAGGGTCAGTCGGGTGTAGGGGAAGTTGGGTATAGGGCCAGTTGGGTAGTAGGGCCAGTTGGACAGTAGGGCCAGTTGGGTGTAGGGCCAGTTGGGTGTAGGGCCAGTTGGATAGTATGGCCAGTTGGACAGTAGGACCAGATGGGTGTAGGGCCAGTTGGATAGTAGGGCCAGTTGGACAGTAGGACCAGATGGGTGTAGGGCCAGTTGGATAGTAGGGCCAGTTGGGTGTAGGGCCAGTTGGATAGTAGGGCCAGTTGGGTGTAGGGCCAGTTGGGTGTAGGGCCATTTGGGTAGTAGGACCAGTTGGGTGTAGGGCCAGTTGGGTGTAGGGCCAGTTGGATAGTAGGGCCAGTTGGGTGTAGGGCCAGTTGGGTGTAGGGGCAGTTGGGTGTAGGGCCAGTTGGATAGTAGGGCCAGATGGGTATAGGGCCAGTTGGGTGTAGGGGCAGTTGGGTAGTAGGGCCAGTTGGGTGTAGGGCCAGTTGGGTGTAGGACCAGTTGGATAGTAGGGCCAGTTGGATAGTAGGGCCAGTCGTGTGTAGGGCCAGTTGGATAGTAGGGCCAGTTGGGTGTAGGGGCAGTTGGGTGTAAGGTCAGTCGGGTGTAGGGTCAGTCGTGTGTAGGGGCAGTTGGGTATAGGGCCAGTTGGGTAGTAGGGCCAGTTGGACAGTAGGGCCAGTTGGGTGTAGGGCCAGTTGGACAGTAGGACCAGATGGGTGTAGGGCCAGTTGGATAGTAGGGCCAGTTGGGTGCAGGGACAGTTGGGTGTAGGGCGAGTTGGGTAGTAGGGCCAGTTGGGTGTAGGGCCAGTTGGGTGTAGGGCCAGTTGGGTGTAGAGCCAGTTGGATAGTAGGGCCAGTTGGGTGTAGGGTCAGTCGGGTGTAGGGGCAGTTGGGTGTAGGGCCAGTTGGACAGTAGGGCCAGTTGGAAAGTAGGGCCAGTTGGATAGTAGGGCCAGTTGGGTGTAGGGCCAGTTGGACAGTAGGGCCAGTTGGGTGTAGGGCCAGTTAGGTGTAGGGCCAGTTGGATAGTAGGGCCAGTTGGGTGTAGGGCCAGTTGGATAGTAGGGCCAGTTGGGTAGTAGGACCAGATGGGTGTAGGGCCATTTGGATAGTAGGGCCAGTTGGGTGTAGGGTCATTCGGGTGTAGGGGCAGTTGGGTGTAGGGCCACTAGGACAGTAGGGCCAGTTGGATAGTAGGGCCAGTTGGGTGTAGGGGCAGTTGGGTGTAGGGCCAGTTGGATAGCAGGGCCAGTTGGATGTAGGGCCAGTTGGGTGTAGGGCCAGTTGGGTAGTAGGGCCAGTTGGGTGTAGGGCCAGTTGGATAGTAGGGCCAGTTGGATAGTAGGGCCAGTTGGGTGTAGGGCCAGTTGGATAGTAGGGCCAGTTGGGTGTAGGGCCAGTTGGGTGTAGGGCCAGTTGGATAGTAGGCCAGTTGGATAGTAGGGCCAGTTGGGTGTAGGGCCAGTTGGGTGTAGGGCCAGTTGGGTGTAGGGCCAGTTGGATAGTAGGGCCAGTTGGGTGTAGAGTCAGTCGGGTGTAGGGGCAGTTGGGTGTAGGGCCAGTTGGACAGTAGGGCCAGTTGGATAGTAGGGCCATTTGGGTGTAGGGCCAGTTAGGTGTAGGGCCAGTTGGATAGTAGGGCCAGTTGGGTGTTGGGTCAGTCGGGTGTAGGGGCAGTTTGGTGTAGGGCCAGTTGGACAGTAGGGCCAGTTCGGTGTAGGGCCAGTTAGGTGTAGGGCCAGTTGGATAGTAGGCCAGTTGGATAGCAGGACGAGTTGGGTAGTAGGACCAGTTGGGTGTAGGGCCAGTTCGATAGTAGGGCCAGTTGGGTGTAGGGCCAGTTGGGTGTAGGGCCAGTTGGATAGTAGGGCCAGTTGGGTGTAGGGCCAGTTGGGTGTAGGGTCAGTCGGGTGTAGGGGCAGTTGGGTGTAGGGCCAGTTGGGTGTAGGGCCAGTTGGATTGTAGGGCCAGTTGGACAGTAGGGCCAGGTGGGTCTAGGGCCAGTTGGGTGTAGGGCCAGTTGGATTGTAGGGCCAGTTGGACAGTAGGACCAGATGGGTGTAGGGCCAGTTGGATAGTAGGGCCAGTTGGGTGTAGGGCCAGTTGGATGGTAGGGCCAGTTGGGTGTAGGTCCAGTTGGATGTAGGGCCAGTTGGTTAGCAGGGCCAGATGGGTGTAGGGCCAGTTGGGTAGCAGGGCCAGTTGGGTGTAGGGCCAGTTGGATAGTAGGACCAGTTGGGTGTAGGGCCAGTTGGATAGTAGGGCCAGTTGGGTGTAGGGCCAGTTGGGTGTAGGGCCAGTTGGGTAGCAGGGCCAGTTGGGTGTAGGGCCAGTTGGGTAGTAGGACCAGTTGGGTGTAGGGCCAGTTGGGTGTAGGGCCAGTTGGGTGTAGGACCAGTTGTGTGTAGTGCCAGTTGGATAGTAGGGCCAGTTGGGTAGTAGGACTAGTTGGGTGTAGGGCCAGTTGGGTAGTAGGACCAGTTGGGTGTAGGGCCAGTTGGGTGTAGGGCCAGTTGGGTGTAGGACCAGTTGTGTGTAGTGCCAGTTGGATAGTAGGGCCAGTTGGGTAGTAGGACTAGTTGGGTGTAGGGCCAGTTGGGTAGCAGGGCCAGTTGGGTGTAGGGCCAGTTGGGTAGTAGGACCAGTTGGGTGTAGGGCCAGTTGGGTGTAGGGCCAGTTGGGTGTAGGACCAGTTGTGTGTAGTGCCAGTTGGATAGTAGGGCCAGTTGGGTAGTAGGACTAGTTGGGTGTAGGGCCAGTTGGATCGTAGGGCCAGTTGGGTAGTAGGACCAGATGGGTGTAGGGCCAGTTGGGTGTAGGGCCAGTTGGGTGTAGGGCCAGTTGGATAGTAGGGCCAGTTGGGTGTAGGGTCAGTCGGGTGTAGGGGAAGTTGGGTATAGGGCCAGTTGGGTAGTAGGGCCAGTTGGACAGTAGGGCCAGTTGGGTGTAGGGCCAGTTGGGTGTAGGGCCAGTTGGATAGTATGGCCAGTTGGACAGTAGGACCAGATGGGTGTAGGGCCAGTTGGATAGTAGGGCCAGTTGGACAGTAGGACCAGATGGGTGTAGGGCCAGTTGGATAGTAGGGCCAGTTGGGTGTAGGGCCAGTTGGATAGTAGGGCCAGTTGGGTGTAGGGCCAGTTGGGTGTACGGCCATTTGGGTAGTAGGACCAGTTGGGTGTAGGGCCAGTTGGGTGTAGGGCCAGTTGGATAGTAGGGCCAGTTGGGTGTAGGGCCAGTTGGGTGTAGGGGCAGTTGGGTGTAGGGCCAGTTGGATAGTAGGGTCAGATGGGTATAGGGCCAGTTGGGTGTAGGGGCAGTTGGGTAGTAGGGCCAGTTGGGTGTAGGGCCAGTTGGGTGTAGGGCCAGTTGGATAGTAGGGCCAGTTGGATAGTAGGGCCAGTCGGGTGTAGGGCCAGTTGGATAGTAGGGCCAGTTGGGTGTAGGGGCAGTTGGGTGTAAGGTCAGTCGGGTGTAGGGTCAGTCGTGTGTAGGGGCAGTTGGGTATAGGGCCAGTTGGGTAGTAGGGCCAGTTGGACAGTAGGGCCAGTTGGGTGTAGGGCCAGTTGGACAGTAGGACCAGATGGGTGTAGGGCCAGTTGGATAGTAGGGCCAGTTGGGTGCAGGGACAGTTGGGTGTAGGGCCAGTTGGGTGTAGAGCCAGTTGGATAGTAGGGCCAGTTGGGTGTAGGGTCAGTCGGGTGTAGGGGCAGTTGGGTGTAGGGCCAGTTGGACAGTAGGGCCAGTTGGAAAGTAGGGCCAGTTGGATAGTAGGGCCAGTTGGGTGTAGGGCCAGTTGGACAGTAGGGCCAGTTGGGTGTAGGGCCAGTTAGGTGTAGGGCCAGTTGGATAGTAGGGCCAGTTGGGTGTAGGGCCAGTTGGATAGTAGGGCCAGTTGGGTAGTAGGACCAGATGGGTGTAGGGCCATTTGGATAGTAGGGCCAGTTGGGTGTAGGGTCATTCGGGTGTAGGGGCAGTTGGGTGTTGGGCCACTAGGACAGTAGGGCCAGTTGGATAGTAGGGCCAGTTGGGTGTAGGGGCAGTTGGGTGTAGGGCCAGTTGGATAGCAGGGCCAGTTGGGTGTAGGGCCAGTTGGGTGTAGGGCCAGTTGGGTAGTAGGGCCAGTTGGGTGTAGGGCCAGTTGGATAGTAGGGCCAGTTGGATAGTAGGGCCAGTTGGGTGTAGGGCCAGTTGGATAGTAGGGCCAGTTGGGTGTAGGGCCAGTTGGGTGAAGGGCCAGTTGGATAGTAGGGCCAGTTTGATAGTAGGGCCAGTTGGGTGTAGGGCCAGTTGGATAGTAGGGCCAGTTGGGTGTAGGGCCAGTTGGGTGTAGGGCCAGTTGGATAGTAGGCCAGTTGGTTAGTAGGGCCAGTTGGGTGTAGGGGCAGTTGGGTGTAGGACCAGTTGGATAGCAGGGCCAGTTGGGTGTAGGGCCAGTTGGGTGTAGGGCCAGTTGGGTAGTAGGGCCAGTTGGGTGTAGGGCCAGTTGGATAGTAGCTTCAGTTGGATAGTAGGGCCAGTTGGGTGTAGGGCCAGTTGGATAGTAGGGCCAGTTGGGTGTAGGGCCAGTTGGGTGTAGGGCCAGTTGGATAGTAGGGCCAGTTGGATAGTAGGGCCAGTTGGGTGTAGGGCCAGTTGGATAGTTGGGCCAGTTGGGTGTAGGGCCAGTTGGGTGTAGGGCCAGTTGGATAGTAGGCCAGTTGGATAGTAGGGCCAGTTGGGTGTAGGGCCAGTTGGGTGTAGGGCCAGTTGGATAGTAGGGCCAGTTGGGTGTAGAGTCAGTCGGGTGTAGGGGCAGTTGGGTGTAGGGCCAGTTGGACAGTAGGGCCAGTTGGATAGTAGGGCCAGTTGGGTGTAGGGCCAGTTAGGTGTAGGGCCAGTTGGATAGTAGGGCCAGTTGGGTGTTGGGTCAGTCGGGTGTAGGGGCAGTTTAGTGTAGGGCCAGTTGGACAGTAGGGCCAGTTCGGTGTAGGGCCAGTTAGGTGTAGGGCCAGTTGGATAGTAGGCCAGTTGGATAGCAGGACGAGTTGGGTAGTAGGACCAGTTGGGTGTAGGGCCAGTTCGATAGTAGGGCCAGTTGGGTGTAGGGCCAGTTGGGTGTAGGGCCAGTTGGATAGTAGGGCCAGTTGGGTGTAGGGCCAGTTGGGTGTAGGGCCATTTGGGTAGTAGGACCAGTTGGGTGTAGGGCCAGTTGGGTGTAGGGCCAGTTGGATAGTAGGACCAGTTGGGTGTAGGGCCAGTTGGGTGTAGGGCCAGTTGGATAGTAGGGCCAGTTGGGTGTAGAGCCAGTTGGACAGTAGGGCCAGTTGGATAGTAGGGCCAGTTGGGTAGTAGGACCAGATGGGTGTAGGGCCATTTGGATAGCAGGGCCAGTTGGGTGTAGGGTCAGTCGGGTGCAGGGGCAGTTGGGTGTAGGGCCAGTAGGACAGTAGGGCCAGTTGGATAGTAGGGCCAGTTGGGTGTAGGGCCAGTTAGGTGTAGGGCCAGTTGGATAGTAGGGCCAGTTGGGTGTAGGGTCAGTCGGGTGTAGGGGCAGTTGGCTGCAGGGCCAGTTGGACAGTATGGCCAGTTGGACAGTAGGGCCAGTTGGGTGTAGGGCCAGTTAGGTGTAGGGCCAGTTGGATAGTAGGCCAGTTGGATAGCAGGACGAGTTGGGTAGTAGGACCAGTTGGACAGTAGGGCCAGTTGAACAGTAGGGCCAGTTGGGTGTAGGGCCAGTTGGGTGTAGGACCAGTTGTGTGTAGTGCCAGTTGGATAGTAGGGCCAGTTGGGTAGTAGGACCAGTTGGGTGTAGGGCCAGTTGGATCGTAGGGCCAGTTGGGTAGTAGGACCAGATGGGTGTAGGGCCAGTTGGGTAGCAGGGCCAGTTGGGTGTAGGGCCAGTTGGATAGTAGGGCCAGTTGGGTGTAGGGCCAGTTGGGTGTAGGGCCAGTTGGATAGTAGGGCCAGTTGGGTAGTAGGACCAGATGGAGGTAGGGCCAGTTGGGTGTAGGGCCAGTAGGATAGCAGGGCCAGTTGGGTAGTAGGACCAAATGGGTGTAGGGCCAGTTGGATAGTAGGGCCAGTTGGAAAGTAGGGCCAGTTGGATAGTAGGGCCAGTTGGGTGTAGGGCCAGTTGGACAGTAGGGCCAGTTGGGTGTAGGGCCAGTTAGGTGTAGGGCCAGTTGGATAGTAGGGCCAGTTGGGTGTAGGGCCAGTTGGATAGTAGGGCCAGTTGGGTAGTAGGACCAGATGGGTGTAGGGCCATTTGGATAGTAGGGCCAGTTGGGTGTAGGGTCATTCGGGTGTAGGGGCAGTTGGGTGTAGGGCCACTAGGACAGTAGGGCCAGTTGGATAGTGGGGCCAGTTGGGTGTAGGGGCAGTTGGGTGTAGGGCCAGTTGGATAGCAGGGCCAGTTGGGTGTAGGGCCAGTTGGGTGTAGGGCCAGTTGGGTAGTAGGGCCAGTTGGGTGTAGGGCCAGTTGGATAGTAGGGCCAGTTGGATAGTAGGGCCAGTTGGGTGTAGGGCCAGTTGGATAGTAGGGCCAGTTGGGTGTAGGGCCAGTTGGGTGTAGGGCCAGTTGGATAGTAGGCCAGTTGGATAGTAGGGCCAGTTGGGTGTAGGGCCAGTTGGGTGTAGGGCCAGTTGGGTGTAGGGCCAGTTGGATAGTAGGGCCAGTTGGGTGTAGAGTCAGTCGGGTGTAGGGGCAGTTGGGTGTAGGGCCAGTTGGACAGTAGGGCCAGTTGGATAGTAGGGCCATTTGGGTGTAGGGCCAGTTAGGTGTAGGGCCAGTTGGATAGTAGGGCCAGTTGGGTGTTGGGTCAGTCGGGTGTAGGGGCAGTTTGGTGTAGGGCCAGTTGGACAGTAGGGCCAGTTCGGTGTAGGGCCAGTTAGGTGTAGGGCCAGTTGGATAGTAGGCCAGTTGGATAGCAGGACGAGTTGGGTAGTAGGACCAGTTGGGTGTAGGGCCAGTTCGATAGTAGGGCCAGTTGGGTGTAGGGCCAGTTGGGTGTAGGGCCAGTTGGATAGTAGGGCCAGTTGGGTGTAGGGCCAGTTGGGTGTAGGGTCAGTCGGGTGTAGGGGCAGTTGGGTGTAGGGCCAGTTGGGTGTAGGGCCAGTTGGATTGTAGGGCCAGTTGGACAGTAGGGCCAGGTGGGTCTAGGGCCAGTTGGGTGTAGGGCCAGTTGGATTGTAGGGCCAGTTGGACAGTAGGACCAGATGGATGTAGGGCCAGTTGGATAGTAGGGCCAGTTGGGTGTAGGGCCAGTTGGATGGTAGGGCCAGTTGGGTGTAGGTCCAGTTGGATGTAGGGCCAGTTGGTTAGCAGGGCCAGATGGGTGTAGGGCCAGTTGGGTAGCAGGGCCAGTTGGGTGTAGGGCCAGTTGGATAGTAGGACCAGTTGGGTGTAGGGCCAGTTGGATAGTAGGGCCAGTTGGGTGTAGGGCCAGTTGGGTGTAGGGCCAGTTGGGTAGCAGGGCCAGTTGGGTGTAGGGCCAGTTGGGTAGTAGGACCAGTTGGGTGTAGGGCCAGTTGGGTGTAGGACCAGTTGTGTGTAGTGCCAGTTGGATAGTAGGGCCAGTTGGGTAGTAGGACTAGTTGGGTGTAGGGCCAGTTGGATCGTAGGGCCAGTTGGGTAGTAGGACCAGATGGGTGTAGGGCCAGTTGGGTGTAGGGCCAGTTGGGTGTAGGGCCAGTTGGATAGTAGGGCCAGTTGGGTGTAGGGTCAGTCGGGTGTAGGGGAAGTTGGGTATAGGGCCAGTTGGGTAGTAGGGCCAGTTCGACAGTAGGGCCAGTTGGGTGTAGGGCCAGTTGGGTGTAGGGCCAGTTGGATAGTATGGCCAGTTGGACAGTAGGACCAGATGGGTGTAGGGCCAGTTGGATAGTAGGGCCAGTTGGACAGTAGGACCAGATGGGTGTAGGGCCAGTTGGATAGTAGGGCCAGTTGGGTGTAGGGCCAGTTGGATAGTAGGGCCAGTTGGGTGTAGGGCCAGTTGGGTGTACGGCCATTTGGGTAGTAGGACCAGTTGGGTGTAGGGCCAGTTGGGTGTAGGGCCAGTTGGATAGTAGGGCCAGTTGGGTGTAGGGCCAGTTGGGTGTAGGGGCAGTTGGGTGTAGGGCCAGTTGGATAGTAGGGCCAGATGGGTATAGGGCCAGTTGGGTGTAGGGGCAGTTGGGTAGTAGGGCCAGTTGGGTGTAGGGCCAGTTGGGTGTAGGGCCAGTTGGATAGTAGGGCCAGTTGGATAGTAGGGCCAGTCGGGTGTAGGGCCAGTTGGATAGTAGGGCCAGTTGGGTGTAGGGGCAGTTGGGTGTAAGGTCAGTCGGGTGTAGGGTCAGTCGTGTGTAGGGGCAGTTGGGTATAGGGCCAGTTGGGTAGTAGGGCCAGTTGGACAGTAGGGCCAGTTGGGTGTAGGGCCAGTTGGACAGTAGGACCAGATGGGTGTAGGGCCAGTTGGATAGTAGGGCCAGTTGGGTGCAGGGACAGTTGGGTGTAGGGCGAGTTGGGTAGTAGGGCCAGTTGGGTGTAGGGCCAGTTGGGTGTAGGGCCAGTTGGGTGTAGAGCCAGTTGGATAGTAGGGCCAGTTGGGTGTAGGGTCAGTCGGGTGTAGGGGCAGTTGGGTGTAGGGCCAGTTGGACAGTAGGGCCAGTTGGAAAGTAGGGCCAGTTGGATAGTAGGGCCAGTTGGGTGTAGGGCCAGTTGGACAGTAGGGCCAGTTGGGTGTAGGGCCAGTTAGGTGTAGGGCCAGTTGGATAGTAGGGCCAGTTGGGTGTAGGGCCAGTTGGATAGTAGGGCCAGTTGGGTAGTAGGACCAGATGGGTGTAGGGCCATTTGGATAGTAGGGCCAGTTGGGTGTAGGGTCATTCGGGTGTAGGGGCAGTTGGGTGTTGGGCCACTAGGACAGTAGGGCCAGTTGGATAGTAGGGCCAGTTGGGTGTAGGGGCAGTTGGGTGTAGGGCCAGTTGGATAGCAGGGCCAGTTGGGTGTAGGGCCAGTTGGGTGTAGGGCCAGTTGGGTAGTAGGGCCAGTTGGGTGTAGGGCCAGTTGGATAGTAGGGCCAGTTGGATAGTAGGACCAGTTGGGTGTAGGGCCAGTTGGATAGTAGGGCCAGTTGGGTGTAGGGCCAGTTGGGTGAAGGGCCAGTTGGATAGTAGGGCCAGTTTGATAGTAGGGCCAGTTGGGTGTAGGGCCAGTTGGATAGTAGGGCCAGTTGGGTGTAGGGCCAGTTGGGTGTAGGGCCAGTTGGATAGTAGGCCAGTTGGTTAGTAGGGCCAGTTGGGTGTAGGGGCAGTTGGGTGTAGGACCAGTTGGATAGCAGGGCCAGTTGGGTGTAGGGCCAGTTGCGTGTAGGGCCAGTTGGGTAGTAGGGCCAGTTGGGTGTAGGGCCAGTTGGATAGTAGCTTCAGTTGGATAGTAGGGCCAGTTGGGTGTAGGGCCAGTTGGATAGTAGGGCCAGTTGGGTGTAGGGCCAGTTGGGTGTAGGGCCAGTTGGATAGTAGGGCCAGTTGGATAGTAGGGCCAGTTGGGTGTAGGGCCAGTTGGATAGTTGGGCCAGTTGGGTGTAGGGCCAGTTGGGTGTAGGGCCAGTTGGATAGTAGGCCAGTTGGATAGTAGGGCCAGTTGGGTGTAGGGCCAGTTGGGTGTAGGGCCAGTTGGATAGTAGGGCCAGTTGGGTGTAGAGTCAGTCGGGTGTAGGGGCAGTTGGGTGTAGGGCCAGTTGGACAGTAGGGCCAGTTGGATAGTAGGGCCAGTTGGGTGTAGGGCCAGTTAGGTGTAGGGCCAGTTGGATAGTAGGGCCAGTTGGGTGTTGGGTCAGTCGGGTGTAGGGGCAGTTTAGTGTAGGGCCAGTTGGACAGTAGGGCCAGTTCGGTGTAGGGCCAGTTAGGTGTAGGGCCAGTTGGATAGTAGGCCAGTTGGATAGCAGGACGAGTTGGGTAGTAGGACCAGTTGGGTGTAGGGCCAGTTCGATAGTAGGGCCAGTTGGGTGTAGGGCCAGTTGGGTGTAGGGCCAGTTGGATAGTAGGGCCAGTTGGGTGTAGGGCCAGTTGGGTGTAGGGCCATTTGGGTAGTAGGACCAGTTGGGTGTAGGGCCAGTTGGGTGTAGGGCCAGTTGGATAGTAGGACCAGTTGGGTGTAGGGCCAGTTGGGTGTAGGGCCAGTTGGATAGTAGGGCAAGTTGGGTGTAGAGCCAGTTGGACAGTAGGGCCAGTTGGATAGTAGGGCCAGTTGGGTAGTAGGACCAGATGGGTGTAGGGCCATTTGGATAGCAGGGCCAGTTGGGTGTAGGGTCAGTCGGGTGCAGGGGCAGTTGGGTGTAGGGCCAGTAGGACAGTAGGGCCAGTTGGATAGTAGGGCCAGTTGGGTGTAGGGCCAGTTAGGTGTAGGGCCAGTTGGATAGTAGGGCCAGTTGGGTGTAGGGTCAGTCGGGTGTAGGGGCAGTTGGCTGCAGGGCCAGTTGGACAGTATGGCCAGTTGGACAGTAGGGCCAGTTGGGTGTAGGGCCAGTTAGGTGTAGGGCCAGTTGGATAGTAGGCCAGTTGGATAGCAGGACGAGTTGGGTAGTAGGACCAGTTGGACAGTAGGGCCAGTTGAACAGTAGGGCCAGTTGGGTGTAGGGCCAGTTGGGTGTAGGACCAGTTGTGTGTAGTGCCAGTTGGATAGTAGGGCCAGTTGGGTAGTAGGACCAGTTGGGTGTAGGGCCAGTTGGATCGTAGGGCCAGTTGGGTAGTAGGACCAGATGGGTGTAGGGCCAGTTGGGTAGCAGGGCCAGTTGGGTGTAGGGCCAGTTGGATAGTAGGGCCAGTTGGGTGTAGGGCCAGTTGGGTGTAGGGCCAGTTGGATAGTAGGGCCAGTTGGGTAGTAGGACCAGATGGAGGTAGGGCCAGTTGGGTGTAGGGCCAGTAGGATAGCAGGGCCAGTTGGGTAGTAGGACCAAATGGGTGTAGGGCCAGTTGGATAGTAGGGCCAGTTGGGTGTAGGTTCAGTCGGGTGTAGGGGCAGTTGGGTGTAGGGCCAGTTGGGTAGTAGGGCCAATTGGACAGTAGGGCCAGTTGGGTGTAGGGCCAGTTGGGTGAAGGGCCAGTTGGATAGTAAGGCCAGTTGGACAGTAGGACCAGATGGGTGTAGGGCCAGTTGGATAGTAGGGCCAGTAGGGTGTAGGGCCAGTTGGATGGTAGGGCCAGTTGGGTGTAGGTCCAGTTGGATGTAGGGCCAGTTGGGTAGCAGGGCCAGTTGGGTGTAGTGCCAGTTGGATAGTAGGACCAGTTGGGTGTAGGGCCAGTTGGATAGTAGTGCCAGTTGGGTGTAGGGCCAGTTGCGTGTAGGGCCAGTTGGGTAGCAGGGCCAGTTGGGTGTAGGGCCAGTTGGGTAGTAGGACCAGTTGGGTGTAGGGCCAGTTGGGTGTAGGGCCAGTTGGGTAGTAGGACCAGATGGGTGTAGGGCCAGTTGGGTGTAGGGCCAGTTGGGTGTAGGGCCAGTTGGATAGTAGGGCCAGTTGGGTGTAGGGTCAGTCGGGTGTAGGGGAAGTTGGGTGTAGGGCCAGTTGGATAGTAGGGCCAGTTGGGTGTAGGGCCAGTTGGGTGTAGGGGCAGTTGGGTGTAGGGCCAGTTGGATAGTAGGGCCAGATGGGTATA
The DNA here is from genome assembly GCF_030028105.1 of Mobula birostris. Lineage (NCBI taxonomy): Eukaryota > Metazoa > Chordata > Chondrichthyes > Myliobatiformes > Myliobatidae > Mobula > Mobula birostris. Next base: position 13,000 of record NW_027276439.1, on the reverse strand, counting down.
GGGCCAGTTGGGTGTAGGGGCAGTTGGGTAGTAGGGCCAGTTGGGTGTAGGGCCAGTTGGGTGTAGGGCCAGTTGGATAGTAGGGCCAGTTGGATAGTAGGGCCAGTCGGGTGTAGGGCCAGTTGGATAGTAGGGCCAGTTGGGTGTAGGGGCAGTTGGGTGTAAGGTCAGTCGGGTGTAGGGTCAGTCGTGTGTAGGGGCAGTTGGGTATAGGGCCAGTTGGGTAGTAGGGCCAGTTGGACAGTAGGGCCAGTTGGGTGTAGGGCCAGTTGGACAGTAGGACCAGATGGGTGTAGGGCCAGTTGGATAGTAGGGCCAGTTGGGTGCAGGGACAGTTGGGTGTAGGGCGAGTTGGGTAGTAGGGCCAGTTGGGTGTAGGGCCAGTTGGGTGTAGGGCCAGTTGGGTGTAGAGCCAGTTGGATAGTAGGGCCAGTTGGGTGTAGGGTCAGTCGGGTGTAGGGGCAGTTGGGTGTAGGGCCAGTTGGACAGTAGTGCCAGTTGGAAAGTAGGGCCAGTTGGATAGTAGGGCCAGTTGGGTGTAGGGCCAGTTGGACAGTAGGGCCAGTTGGGTGTAGGGCCAGTTAGGTGTAGGGCCAGTTGGATAGTAGGGCCAGTTGGGTGTAGGGCCAGTTGGATAGTAGGGCCAGTTGGGTAGTAGGACCAGATGGGTGTAGGGCCATTTGGATAGTAGGGCCAGTTGGGTGTAGGGCCACTAGGACAGTAGGGCCAGTTGGATAGTAGGGCCAGTTGGGTGTAGGGGCAGTTGGGTGTAGGGCCAGTTGGATCGCAGGGCCAGTTGGGTGTAGGGCCAGTTGGGTGTAGGGCCAGTTTGGTAGTAGGGCCAGTTGGGTGTAGGGCCAGTTGGATAGTAGGGCCAGTTGGATAGTAGGGCCAGTTGGGTGTAGGGCCAGTTGGATAGTAGGGCCAGTTGGGTGTAGGGCCAGTTGGGTGAAGGGCCAGTTGGATAGTAGGGCCAGTTTAATAGTAGGGCCAGTTGGGTGTAGGGCCAGTTGGATAGTAGGGCCAGTTGGGTGTAGGGCCAGTTGGGTGTAGGGCCAGTTGGATAGTAGGCCAGTTGGTTAGTAGGGCCAGTTGGGTGTAGGGGCAGTTGGGTGTAGGACCAGTTGGATAGCAGGGCCAGTTGGGTGTAGGGCCAGTTGGGTGTAGGGCCAGTTGGGTAGTAGGGCCAGTTGGGTGTAGGGCCAGTTGGATAGTAGCGTCAGTTGGATAGTAGGGCCAGTTGGGTGTAGGGCCAGTTGGATAGTAGGGCCAGTTGGGTGTAGGGCCAGTTGGGTGTAGGGCCAGTTGGATAGTAGGGCCAGTTGGATAGTAGGGCCAGTTGGGTGTAGGGCCAGTTGGATAGTAGGGCCAGTTGGGTGTAGGGCCAGTTGGGTGTAGGGCCAGTTGGATAGTAGGCCAGTTGGATAGTAGGGCCAGTTGGGTGTAGGGCCAGTTGGGTGTAGGGCCAGTTGGGTGTAGGGCCAATTGGATAGTAGGGCCAGTTGGGTGTAGAGTCAGTCGGGTGTAGGGGCAGTTGGGTGTAGGGCCAGTTGGACAGTAGGGCCAGTTGGATAGTAGGGCCAGTTGGGTGTAGGGCCAGTTGGATAGTAGGCCAGTTGGATAGTAGGGCCAGTTGGGTGTTGGGTCAGTCGGGTGTAGGGGCAGTTTGGTGTAGGGCCAGTTGGACAGTAGGGCCAGTTCGGTGTAGGGCCAGTTAGGTGTAGGGCCAGTTGGATAGTAGGCCAGTTGGATAGCAGGACGAGTTGGGTAGTAGGACCAGTTGGGTGTAGGGCCAGTTCGATAGTAGGGCCAGTTGGGTGTAGGGCCAGTTGGGTGTAGGGCCAGTTGGATAGTAGGGCCAGTTGGGTGTAGGGCCAGTTGGGTGTAGGGTCAGTCGGGTGTAGGGGCAGTTGGGTGTAGGGCCAGTTGGGTGTAGGGCCAGTTGGATTGTAGGGCCAGTTGGACAGTAGGGCCAGGTGGGTCTAGGGCCAGTTGGGTGTAGGGCCAGTTGGATTGTAGGGCCAGTTGGACAGTAGGACCAGATGGGTGTAGGGCCAGTTGGACAGTAGGACCAGATGGGTGTAGGGCCAGTTGGATAGTAGGGCCAGTTGGGTGTAGGGCCAGTTGGATAGTAGGGCCAGTTGGGTGTAGGGCCAGTTGGGTGTAGGGCCATTTGGGTAGTAGGACCAGTTGGGTGTAGGGCCAGATGGGTGTAGGGCCAGTTGGATAGTAGGGCCAGTTGGGTGTAGGGCCAGTTGGGTGTAGGGCCAGTTGGATAGTAGGGCCAGTTGGGTGTAGGGCCAGTTGGGTGTAGGGGCAGTTGGGTGTAGGGCCAGTTGGATAGTAGGGCCAGATGGGTATAGGGCCAGTTGGGTGTAGGGGCAGTTGGGTGTAGGGTCAGTCGGGTGTAGGGGCAGTTGGGTATAGGGCCAGTTGGGTAGTAGGGCCAGTTGGACAGTAGGGCTAGTTGGGTGTAGGGCCAGTTGGACAGTAGGACCAGATGGGTGTAGGGCCAGTTGGATAGTAGGGCCAGTTGGGTGTAGGGACAGTTGGGTGTAGGGCCAGTTGGATAGTAGGGCCAGTTGGGTGTAGGGCCAGTTGGGTGTAGGGCCAGTTGGGTGTAGAGCCAGTTGGATAGTAGGGCCAGTTGGGTGTAGGGTCAGTCGGGTGTAGGGGCAGTTGGGTGTAGGGCCAGTTGGACAGTAGGGCCAGTTGGAAAGTAGGGCCAGTTGGATAGTAGGGCCAGTTGGGTGTAGGGCCAGTTGGACAGTAGGGCCAGATGGGTGTAGGGCCAGTTAGGTGTAGGGCCAGTTGGATAGTAGGGCCAGTTTGGTGTAGGGCCAGTTGGACAGTAGGGCCAGTTGGATAGTAGGGCCAGTTGGGTAGTAGGACCAGATGGGTGTAGGGCCAGTTGGATAGTAGGGCCAGTTGGGTGTAGGGCCAGTTGGGTGTAGGGGCAGTTGGGTGTGGGGCCAGTTGGATAGCAGGGCCAGTTGGGTGTAGGGCCAGTTGGGTGTAGGGCCAGTTGGGTAGTAGGGCCAGTTGGGTGTAGGGCCAGTTGGATAGTAGGGCCAGTTGGATAGTAGGGCCAGTTGGGTGTAGGGCCAGTTGGGTGAAGGGCCAGTTGGATAGTAGGGACAGTTGGATAGTAGGGACAGTTGGGTGTAGGGCCAGTTGGATAGTAGGGCCAGTTGGGTGTAGGGCCAGTTGGGTGTAGGGCCAGTTGGATAGTAGGCAAGTTGGATAGTAGGGCCAGTTGGGTGTAGGGGCAGTTGGGTGTAGGACCAGTTGGATAGCAGGGCCAGTTGGGTGTAGGGCCAGTTGGGTGTAGGGCCAGTTGGGTAGTTGGGCCAGTTGGGTGTAGGGCCAGTTAGGTGTAGGGCCAGTTGGATAGTAGGGCCAGTTGGGTGTTGGGTCAGTCGGGTGTAGGGGCAGTTTAGTGTAGGGCCAGTTGGACAGTAGGGCCAGTTCGGTGTAGGGCCAGTTAGGTGTAGGGCCAGTTGGATAGTAGGCCAGTTGGATAGCAGGACGAGTTGGGTAGTAGGACCAGTTGGGTGTAGGGCCAGTTCGATAGTAGGGCCAGTTGGGTGTAGGGCCAGTTGGGTGTAGGGCCAGTTGGATAGTAGGGCCAGTTGGGTGTAGGGCCAGTTGGGTGTAGGGCCATTTGGGTAGTAGGACCAGTTGGGTGTAGGGCCAGTTGGGTGTAGGGCCAGTTGGATAGTAGGACCAGTTGGGTGTAGGGCCAGTTGGGTGTAGGGCCAGTTGGATAGTAGGGCCAGTTGGGTGTAGAGCCAGTTGGACAGTAGGGCCAGTTGGATTGTAGGGCCAGTTGGGTAGTAGGACCAGATGGGTGTAGGGCCATTTGGATAGCAGGGCCAGTTGGGTGTAGGGTCAGTCGGGTGCAGGGGCAGTTGGGTGTAGGGCCAGTAGGACAGTAGGGCCAGTTGAATAGTAGGGCCAGTTGGGTGTAGGGCCAGTTAGGTGTAGGGCCAGTTGGATAGTAGGGCCAGTTGGGTGTAGGGTCAGTCGGGTGTAGGGGCAGTTGGCTGCCGGGCCAGTTGGACAGTATGGCCAGTTGGACAGTAGGGCCAGTTGGGTGTAGGGCCAGTTAGGTGTAGGGCCAGTTGGATAGTAGGCCAGTTGGATAGCAGGACGAGTTGGGTAGTAGGACCAGTTGGACAGTAGGGCCAGTTGAACAGTAGGGCCAGTTGGGTGTAGGGCCAGTTGGGTGTAGGACCAGTTGTGTGTAGTGCCAGTTGGATAGTAGGGCCAGTTGGGTAGTAGGACCAGTTGGGTGTAGGGCCAGTTGGATCGTAGGGCCAGTTGGGTAGTAGGACCAGATGGGTGTAGGGCCAGTTGGGTAGCAGGGCCAGTTGGGTGTAGGGCCAGTTGGATAGTAGGGCCAGTTGGGTGTAGGGCCAGTTGGGTGTAGGGCCAGTTGGATAGTAGGGCCAGTTGGGTAGTAGGACCAGATGGAGGTAGGGCCAGTTGGGTGTAGGGCCAGTAGGATAGCAGGGCCAGTTGGGTAGTAGGACCAAATGGGTGTAGGGCCAGTTGGATAGTAGGGCCAGTTGGGTGTAGGTTCAGTCGGGTGTAGGGGCAGTTGGGTGTAGGGCCAGTTGGGTAGTAGGGCCAATTGGACAGTAGGGCCAGTTGGGTGTAGGGCCAGTTGGGTGAAGGGCCAGTTGGATAGTAAGGCCAGTTGGACAGTAGGACCAGATGGGTGTAGGGCCAGTTGGATAGTAGGGCCAGTAGGGTGTAGGGCCAGTTGGATGGTAGGGCCAGTTGGGTGTAGGTCCAGTTGGATGTAGGGCCAGTTGGGTAGCAGGGCCAGTTGGGTGTAGTGCCAGTTGGATAGTAGGACCAGTTGGGTGTAGGGCCAGTTGGATAGTAGTGCCAGTTGGGTGTAGGGCCAGTTGGGTGTAGGGCCAGTTGGGTAGCAGGGCCAGTTGGGTGTAGGGCCAGTTGGGTAGTAGGACCAGTTGGGTGTAGGGCCAGTTGGGTAGTAGGACCAGATGGGTGTAGGGCCAGTTGGGTGTAGGGCCAGTTGGGTAGTAGGACCAGTTGGGTAGTAGGACCAGTTGGGTAGTAGGACCAGATGGGTGTAGGGCCAGTTGGGTGTAGGGCCAGTTGGGTGTAGGGCCAGTTGGATAGTAGGGCCAGTTGGGTGTAGGGTCAGTCGGGTGTAGGGGAAGTTGGGTGTAGGGCCAGTTGGATAGTAGGGCCAGTTGGGTGTAGGGCCAGTTGGGTGTAGGGGCAGTTGGGTGTAGGGCCAGTTGGATAGTAGGGCCAGATGGGTATAGGGCCAGTTGGGTGTAGGGGCAGTTGGGTAGTAGGGCCAGTTGGGTGTAGGGCCAGTTGGGTGTAGGGCCAGTTGGATAGTAGGGCCAGTTGGATAGTAGGGCCAGTCGGGTGTAGGGCCAGTTGGATAGTAGGGCCAGTTGGGTGTAGGGGCAGTTGGGTGTAAGGTCAGTCGGGTGTAGGGTCAGTCGTGTGTAGGGGCAGTTGGGTATAGGGCCAGTTGGGTAGTAGGGCCAGTTGGACAGTAGGGCCAGTTGGGTGTAGGGCCAGTTGGACAGTAGGACCAGATGGGTGTAGGGCCAGTTGGATAGTAGGGCCAGTTGGGTCCAGGGACAGTTGGGTGTAGGGCGAGTTGGGTAGTAGGGCCAGTTGGGTGTAGGGCCAGTTGGGTGTAGGGCCAGTTGGGTGTAGAGCCAGTTGGATAGTAGGGCCAGTTGGGTGTAGGGTCAGTCGGGTGTAGGGGCAGTTGGGTGTAGGGCCAGTTGGACAGTAGGGCCAGTTGGAAAGTAGGGCCAGTTGGATAGTAGGGCCAGTTGGGTGTAGGGCCAGTTGGACAGTAGGGCCAGTTGGGTGTAGGGCCAGTTAGGTGTAGGGCCAGTTGGATAGTAGGGCCAGTTGGGTGTAGGGCCAGTTGGATAGTAGGGCCAGTTGGGTAGTAGGACCAGATGGGTGTAGGGCCATTTGGATAGTAGGGCCAGTTGGGTGTAGGGCCACTAGGACAGTAGGGCCAGTTGGATAGTAGGGCCAGTTGGGTGTAGGGGCAGTTGGGTGTAGGGCCAGTTGGATCGCAGGGCCAGTTGGGTGTAGGGCCAGTTGGGTGTAGGGCCAGTTTGGTAGTAGGGCCAGTTGGGTGTAGGGCCAGTTGGATAGTAGGGCCAGTTGGATAGTAGGGCCAGTTGGGTGTAGGGCCAGTTGGATAGTAGGGCCAGTTGGGTGTAGGGCCAGTTGGGTGAAGGGCCAGTTGGATAGTAGGGCCAGTTTGATAGTAGGGCCAGTTGGGTGTAGGGCCAGTTGGATAGTAGGGCCAGTTGGGTGTAGGGCCAGTTGGGTGTAGGGCCAGTTGGATAGTAGGCCAGTTGGTTAGTAGGGCCAGTTGGGTGTAGGGGCAGTTGGGTGTAGGACCAGTTGGATAGCAGGGCCAGTTGGGTGTAGGGCCAGTTGGGTGTAGGGCCAGTTGGGTAGTAGGGCCAGTTGGGTGTAGGGCCAGTTGGATAGTAGCGTCAGTTGGATAGTAGGGCCAGTTGTGTGTAGGGCCAGTTGGATAGTAGGGCCAGTTGGGTGTAGGGCCAGTTGGGTGTAGGGCCAGTTGGATAGTAGGGCCAGTTGGATAGTAGGGCCAGTTGGGTGTAGGGCCAGTTGGATAGTAGGGCCAGTTGGGTGTAGGGCCAGTTGGGTGTAGGGCCAGTTGGATAGTAGGCCAGTTGGATAGTAGGGCCAGTTGGGTGTAGGGCCAGTTGGGTGTAGGGCCAGTTGGGTGTAGGGCCAATTGGATAGTAGGGCCAGTTGGGTGTAGAGTCAGTCGGGTGTAGGGGCAGTTGGGTGTAGGGCCAGTTGGACAGTAGGGCCAGTTGGATAGTAGGGCCAGTTGGGTGTAGGGCCAGTTGGATAGTAGGCCAGTTGGATAGTAGGGCCAGTTGGGTGTTGGGTCAGTCGGGTGTAGGGGCAGTTTGGTGTAGGGCCAGTTGGACAGTAGGGCCAGTTCGGTGTAGGGCCAGTTAGGTGTAGGGCCAGTTGGATAGTAGGCCAGTTGGATAGCAGGACGAGTTGGGTAGTAGGACCAGTTGGGTGTAGGGCCAGTTCGATAGTAGGGCCAGTTGGGTGTAGGGCCAGTTGGGTGTAGGGCCAGTTGGATAGTAGGGCCAGTTGGGTGTAGGGCCAGTTGGGTGTAGGGTCAGTCGGGTGTAGGGGCAGTTGGGTGTAGGGCCAGTTGGGTGTAGGGCCAGTTGGATTGTAGGGCCAGTTGGACAGTAGGGCCAGGTGGGTCTAGGGCCAGTTGGGTGTAGGGCCAGTTGGATTGTAGGGCCAGTTGGACAGTAGGACCAGATGGGTGTAGGGCCAGTTGGATAGTAGGGCCAGTTGGGTGTAGGGCCAGTTGGATAGTAGGGCCAGTTGGGTGTAGGGCCAGTTGGGTGTAGGGCCATTTGGGTAGTAGGACCAGTTGGGTGTAGGGCCAGATGGGTGTAGGGCCAGTTGGATAGTAGGGCCAGTTGGGTGTAGGGCCAGTTGGGTGTAGGGCCAGTTGGATAGTAGGGCCAGTTGGGTGTAGGGCCAGTTGGGTGTAGGGGCAGTTGGGTGTAGGGCCAGTTGGATAGTAGGGCCAGATGGGTATAGGGCCAGTTGGGTGTAGGGGCAGTTGGGTGTAGGGTCAGTCGGGTGTAGGGGCAGTTGGGTATAGGGCCAGTTGGGTAGTAGGGCCAGTTGGACAGTAGGGCCAGTTGGGTGTAGGGCCAGTTGGACAGTAGGACCAGATGGGTGTAGGGCCAGTTGGATAGTAGGGCCAGCTGGGTGTAGGGACAGTTGGGTGTAGGGCCAGTTGGATAGTAGGGCCAGTTGGGTGTAGGGCCAGTTGGGTGTAGAGCCAGTTGGATAGTAGGGCCAGTTGGGTGTAGGGTCAGTCGGGTGTAGGGGCAGTTGGGTGTAGGGCCAGTTGGACAGTAGGGCCAGTTGGAAAGTAGGGCCAGTTGGATAGTAGGGCCAGTTGGGTGTAGGGCCAGTTGGACAGTAGGGCCAGATGGGTGTAGGGCCAGTTAGGTGTAGGGCCAGTTGGATAGTAGGGCCAGTTTGGTGTAGGGCCAGTTGGACAGTAGGGCCAGTTGGATAGTAGGGCCAGTTGGGTAGTAGGACCAGATGGGTGTAGGGCCAGTTGGATAGCAGGGCCAGTTGGGTGTAGGGCCAGTTGGGTGTAGGGGCAGTTGGGTGTAGGGCCAGTTGGATAGCAGGGCCAGTTGGGTGTAGGGCCAGTTGGGTGTAGGGCCAGTTGGGTAGTAGGGCCAGTTGGGTGTAGGGCCAGTTGGATAGTAGGGCCAGTTGGATAGTAGGGCCAGCAGGGTGTAGGGCCAGTTGGGTGAAGGGCCAGTTGGATAGTAGGGACAGTTGGATAGTAGGGACAGTTGGGTGTAGGGCCAGTTGGATAGTAGGGCCAGTTGGGTGTAGGGCCAGTTGGGTGTAGGGCCAGTTGGATAGTAGGCCAGTTGGATAGTAGGGCCAGTTGGGTGTAGGGGCAGTTGGGTGTAGGACCAGTTGGATAGCAGGGCCAGTTGGGTGTAGGGCCAGTTGGGTGTAGGGCCAGTTGGGTAGTTGGGCCATTTGGGTGTAGGGCCAGTTGGATAGTAGGGCCAGTTGGATAGTAGGGCCAGTTGGGTGTAGGGCCAGTTGGATAGTAGGGCCAGTTGGGTGTAGGGCCAGTTGGGTGTAGGGCCAGTTGGATAGTAGGGCCAGTTGGGTGTAGGGCCAGTTGGGTGCAGGGCCAGTTGGATAGTAGGGCCAGTTGGGTGTAGGGCCAGTTGGGTGTAGGGCCAGTTGGATACTAGGGCCAGTTGGGTGTAGGGTCAGTCGGGTGTAGGGGCAGTTGGGTGTAGGGCCAGTTGGGTGTAGGGCCAGTTGGATTGTAGGGCCAGTTGGACAGTAGGGCCAGGTGGGTCTAGGGCCAGTTGGGTGTAGGGCCAGTTGGATTGTAGGGCCAGTTGGACAGTAGGACCAGATGGGTGTAGGGCCAGTTGGATAGTAGGGCCAGTTGGGTGTAGGGCCAGTTGGATGGTAGGGCCAGTTGGGTGTAGGTCCAGTTGGATGTAGGGCCAGTTGGTTAGCAGGGCCAGATGGGTGTAGGGCCAGTTGGGTAGCAGGGCCAGTTGGGTGTAGGGCCAGTTGGATAGTAGGACCAGTTGGGTGTAGGGCCAGTTGGATAGTAGGGCCAGTTGGGTGTAGGGCCAGTTGGGTGTAGGGCCAGTTGGGTAGCAGGGCCAGTTGGGTGTAGGGCCAGTTGGGTAGTAGGACCAGTTGGGTGTAGGGCCAGTTGGGTGTAGGGCCAGTTGGGTGTAGGACCAGTTGGGTGTAGGGTCAGTCGGGTGTAGGGGCAGTTGGCTGCAGGGCCAGTTGGACAGTATGGCCAGTTGGACAGTAGGGCCAGTTGGGTGTAGGGCCAGTTAGGTGTAGGGCCAGTTGGATAGTAGGCCAGTTGGATAGCAGGACGAGTTGGGTAGTAGGACCAGTTGGACAGTAGGGCCAGTTGAACAGTAGGGCCAGTTGGGTGTAGGGCCAGTTGGGTGTAGGACCAGTTGTGTGTAGTGCCAGTTGGATAGTAGGGCCAGTTGGGTAGTAGGACCAGTTGGGTGTAGGGCCAGTTGGATCGTAGGGCCAGTTGGGTAGTAGGACCAGATGGGTGTAGGGCCAGTTGGGTAGCAGGGCCAGTTGGGTGTAGGGCCAGTTGGATAGTAGGGCCAGTTGGGTGTAGGGCCAGTTGGGTGTAGGGCCAGTTGGATAGTAGGGCCAGTTGGGTAGTAGGACCAGATGGAGGTAGGGCCAGTTGGGTGTAGGGCCAGTAGGATAGCAGGGCCAGTTGGGTAGTAGGACCAAATGGGTGTAGGGCCAGTTGGATAGTAGGGCCAGTTGGGTGTAGGTTCAGTCGGGTGTAGGGGCAGTTGGGTGTAGGGCCAGTTGGGTAGTAGGGCCAATTGGACAGTAGGGCCAGTTGGGTGTAGGGCCAGTTGGGTGAAGGGCCAGTTGGATAGTAAGGCCAGTTGGACAGTAGGACCAGATGGGTGTAGGGCCAGTTGGATAGTAGGGCCAGTAGGGTGTAGGGCCAGTTGGATGGTAGGGCCAGTTGGGTGTAGGTCCAGTTGGATGTAGGGCCAGTTGGGTAGCAGGGCCAGTTGGGTGTAGTGCCAGTTGGATAGTAGGACCAGTTGGGTGTAGGGCCAGTTGGATAGTAGTGCCAGTTGGGTGTAGGGCCAGTTGCGTGTAGGGCCAGTTGGGTAGCAGGGCCAGTTGGGTGTAGGGCCAGTTGGGTAGTAGGACCAGTTGGGTGTAGGGCCAGTTGGGTGTAGGGCCAGTTGGGTAGTAGGACCAGATGGGTGTAGGGCCAGTTGGGTGTAGGGCCAGTTGGGTGTAGGGCCAGTTGGATAGTAGGGCCAGTTGGGTGTAGGGTCAGTCGGGTGTAGGGGAAGTTGGGTGTAGGGCCAGTTGGATAGTAGGGCCAGTTGGGTGTAGGGCCAGTTGGGTGTAGGGGCAGTTGGGTGTAGGGCCAGTTGGATAGTAGGGCCAGATGGGTATAGGGCCAGTTGGGTGTAGGGGCAGTTGGGTAGTAGGGCCAGTTGGGTGTAGGGCCAGTTGGGTGTAGGGCCAGTTGGATAGTAGGGCCAGTTGGATAGTAGGGCCAGTCGGGTGTAGGGCCAGTTGGATAGTAGGGCCAGTTGGGTGTAGGGGCAGTTGGGTGTAAGGTCAGTCGGGTGTAGGGTCAGTCGTGTGTAGGGGCAGTTGGGTATAGGGCCAGTTGGGTAGTAGGGCCAGTTGGACAGTAGGGCCAGTTGGGTGTAGGGGCCAGTTGGACAGTAGGACCAGATGGGTGTAGGGCCAGTTGGATAGTAGGGCCAGTTGGGTGCAGGGACAGTTGGGTGTAGGGCGAGTTGGGTAGTAGGGCCAGTTGGGTGTAGGGCCAGTTGGGTGTAGGGCCAGTTGGGTGTAGAGCCAGTTGGATAGTAGGGCCAGTTGGGTGTAGGGTCAGTCGGGTGTAGGGGCAGTTGGGTGTAGGGCCAGTTGGACAGTAGGGCCAGTTGGAAAGTAGGGCCAGTTGGATAGTAGGGCCAGTTGGGTGTAGGGCCAGTTGGACAGTAGGGCCAGTTGGGTGTAGGGCCAGTTAGGTGTAGGGCCAGTTGGATAGTAGGGCCAGTTGGGTGTAGGGCCAGTTGGATAGTAGGGCCAGTTGGGTAGTAGGACCAGATGGGTGTAGGGCCATTTGGATAGTAGGGCCAGTTGGGTGTAGGGCCACTAGGACAGTAGGGCCAGTTGGATAGTAGGGCCAGTTGGGTGTAGGGGCAGTTGGGTGTAGGGCCAGTTGGATCGCAGGGCCAGTTGGGTGTAGGGCCAGTTGGGTGTAGGGCCAGTTTGGTAGTAGGGCCAGTTGGGTGTAGGGCCAGTTGGATAGTAGGGCCAGTTGGATAGTAGGGCCAGTTGGGTGTAGGGCCAGTTGGATAGTAGGGCCAGTTGGGTGTAGGGCCAGTTGGGTGAAGGGCCAGTTGGATAGTAGGGCCAGTTTAATAGTAGGGCCAGTTGGGTGTAGGGCCAGTTGGATAGTAGGGCCAGTTGGGTGTAGGGCCAGTTGGGTGTAGGGCCAGTTGGATAGTAGGCCAGTTGGTTAGTAGGGCCAGTTGGGTGTAGGGGCAGTTGGGTGTAGGACCAGTTGGATAGCAGGGCCAGTTGGGTGTAGGGCCAGTTGGGTGTAGGGCCAGTTGGGTAGTAGGGCCAGTTGGTGTAGGGCCAGTTGGATAGTAGCGTCAGTTGGATAGTAGGGCCAGTTGTGTGTAGGGCCAGTTGGATAGTAGGGCCAGTTGGGTGTAGGGCCAGTTGGGTGTAGGGCCAGTTGGATAGTAGGGCCAGTTGGATAGTAGGGCCAGTTGGGTGTAGGGCCAGTTGGATAGTAGGGCCAGTTGGGTGTAGGGCCAGTTGGGTGTAGGGCCAGTTGGATAGTAGGCCAGTTGGATAGTAGGGCCAGTTGGGTGTAGGGCCAGTTGGGTGTAGGGCCAGTTGGGTGTAGGGCCAATTGGATAGTAGGGCCAGTTGGGTGTAGAGTCAGTCGGGTGTAGGGGCAGTTGGGTGTAGGGCCAGTTGGACAGTAGGGCCAGTTGGATAGTAGGGCCAGTTGGGTGTAGGGCCAGTTGGATAGTAGGCCAGTTGGATAGTAGGGCCAGTTGGGTGTTTGGGTCAGTCGGGTGTAGGGGCAGTTTGGTGTAGGGCCAGTTGGACAGTAGGGCCAGTTCGGTGTAGGGCCAGTTAGGTGTAGGGCCAGTTGGATAGTAGGCCAGTTGGATAGCAGGACGAGTTGGGTAGTAGGACCAGTTGGGTGTAGGGCCAGTTCGATAGTAGGGCCAGTTGGGTGTAGGGCCAGTTGGGTGTAGGGCCAGTTGGATAGTAGGGCCAGTTGGGTGTAGGGCCAGTTGGGTGTAGGGTCAGTCGGGTGTAGGGGCAGTTGGGTGTAGGGCCAGTTGGGTGTAGGGCCAGTTGGATTGTAGGGCCAGTTGGACAGTAGGGCCAGGTGGGTCTAGGGCCAGTTGGGTGTAGGGCCAGTTGGATTGTAGGGCCAGTTGGACAGTAGGACCAGATGGGTGTAGGGCCAGTTGGATAGTAGGGCCAGTTGGGTGTAGGGCCAGTTGGATAGTAGGGCCAGTTGGGTGTAGGGCCAGTTGGGTGTAGGGCCATTTGGGTAGTAGGACCAGTTGGGTGTAGGGCCAGATGGGTGTAGGGCCAGTTGGATAGTAGGGCCAGTTGGGTGTAGGGCCAGTTGGGTGTAGGGCCAGTTGGATAGTAGGGCCAGTTGGGTGTAGGGCCAGTTGGGTGTAGGGGCAGTTGGGTGTAGGGCCAGTTGGATAGTAGGGCCAGATGGGTATAGGGCCAGTTGGGTGTAGGGGCAGTTGGGTGTAGGGTCAGTCGGGTGTAGGGGCAGTTGGGTATAGGGCCAGTTGGGTAGTAGGGCCAGTTGGACAGTAGG
>NW_027276438.1:0-39549 GCF_030028105.1 Mobula birostris | reverse complement strand
ATGAGATTCAGTGCACGAGTTTCAGAGCGTGAGATTCAGGGCATGAGATTCAGGGCATGAGTTTCAGGGCAGGAGATTCAGGGCAGGTGTTTCAGTGCAGGAGTTTCAGGGCATGAGATTCAGGACATGAGATTCAGGGCATGAGTTTCAGGGCATGAGTTTCAGGGCATGAGTTTCAGGGCAGGAGTTTCAGGGCATGTAATTCAGGGCGTGAGTTTCAGGATATGAGATTCATGGCATGAGTTTCAGTGCAGGAGTTTCAGGGCATGAGATTCAGGGCATGTGTTTCAGGGCATGAGATTCAGGGCAGGTATTTCAGGGCATGTAATTCAGGGCATGAGTTTCTGGGCAGATGATTCAGGGCATGAGTTTTAGGGCATGTGATTCAGGGCATGAGTTTCAGTGCATGAGTTTCCAGGGCAGGAGTTTCAGGACAGGAAATTCAGGGCATGAGTTTCAGGGCATGAGTTTCAGGGCAGGAGTTTCAGGGCATGTGATTCAGGGCGTGAGTTTCAGGATATGAGATTCATGGCATGAGTTTCAGTGCAGGAGTTTCAGGACATGAGATTCAGGGCATGAGTTTCAGTGCAGTAACTTGAGGTCATGAGATTCAGAGCACGAGTTTCAGAGCGTGAGATTCAGGGCATGAGATTCAGGGCATGAGTTTCAGTGCAGGAGTTTCAGGGCATGAGATTCAGACATGAGATTCAGGGCATGAGTTTCAGGACAGGAAATTCAGGGCATGAGTTTCAGGGCATGAGTTTCAGGGCATGAGTTTCAGGGCATGTGATTCAGGGCGTGAGTTTCAGGATATGAGATTCATGGCATGAGTTTCAGTGCAGGAGTTTCAGGGCATGAGATTCAGGGCATGAGTTTCAGAGCATGAGATTCAGGGCATGAGATTCAGGGCATGATTTTCAGGGCAGGAGATTCAGGGCAGGTGTTTCAGTGCAGGAGTTTCAGGGCATGAGATTCAGGGCATGAGATTCAGGGCATGAGTTTCAGGACAGGAGATTCAGGGCATGAGTTTCAAGGCATGAGTTTCAGGGCATGAGATTCAGGGCATGAGATTCAGGGCTTCATTTTCAGGGCAGGAGATTCAGGGCAGGTGTTTCAGTGCAGGAGTTTCAGGGCACGAGATTCAGGGCATGAGATTCAGGGCATGAGTTTCAGGGCATGAGTTTCAGGGCATGAGTTTCAGGGCAGGAGTTTAAGGGCATGTGATACAAGGCGTGAGTTTCAGGATATGAGATTCATGGCATGAGTTTCAGTGCAGGTGTTTCAGGGCATGAGATTCAGGGCATGAGTTTCAGTGCATGAGTTTGAGGGCAGGAGTTTCAAGGCATGAGATTCAGGGCATGAGTTTCAGTGCATGAGTTTGAGGGCAGGAGTTTCAGGGCATGAGATTCAGGGCATGAGTTTCAGGGCATGAGATTCAGGACAGGTATTTCAGGGCATGTAATTCAGGGCATGAGTTTCTGGGCAGATGATTCAGGGCATGAGTTTTAGGGCATGTGATTCAGGGCATGAGTTTCAGTGCATGAGTTTTAGGGCAGGAGTTTCAGGGTATGTGATGTAGGGCATGAGTTTCAGGGCATGAGATTCAGGGCTTGAGATTCAGGGCATGAGTTTCAGAGCATGAGATTCAGGGCATGAGATTCTGGGCATGATTTTCAGGGCAGGAGTTTCAGGGTATGTGATTTAGGGCATGAGTTTCAGGGCACGAGATTCAGGGCATGAGATTAAGGCATGAGTTTCAGGGCATGAGTTTCAGGGCATGAGTTTCAGGGCAGGAGTTTCAGGGCATGTGATTCAAGGCGTGAGTTTCAGGATATGAGATTCATGGCATGAGTTTCAGTGCAGGTGTTTCAGGGCATGAGATTCAGGGCATGAGATTCAGTGCATGAGTTTGAGGGCAGGAGTTTCAAGGCATGAGATTCAGGGCATGAGTTTCAGTGCATGAGTTTGAGGGCAGGAGTTTCTGGGCATGAGATTCAGTGCATGAGTTTCAGGGCATGAGATTCAGGGCAGGTATTTCAGGGCATGTAATTCAGGGCATGAGTTTCTGGGCAGATGATTCAGGGCTTGAGTTTCAGTGCAGGAACTTGAGGGCATGAGATTCAGTGCACGAGTTTCAGGGCATGAGATTCAGGGCTTGAGTTTCAGGGCTTGAGGTTCAGGGCATGAGTTTCAGGGCATGAGATTCAGGGCTTGAGTTTCAGTGCAGGAACTTGAGGGCATGAGATTCAGTGCACGAGTTTCAGAGCATGAGATTCAGGGCATGAGATTCAGGTCATGATTTTCAAGGCAGGAGATTCAGGGCAGGTGTTTCAGTGCAGGAGTTTCAGGACATGAGATTCAGGGCATGAGTTTCAGTGCAGTAACTTGAGGTCATGAGATTCTGTGCACGAGTTTCAGAGCGTGAGATTCAGGGTATGAGATTCAGGGCATGAGTTTCAGGGCAGGAGATTCAGGGCAGGTGTTTCAGTGCAGGAGTTTCAGGGCATGAGATTCAGGACATGAGATTCAGGGCATGAGTTTTAGGACAGGAGATTCAGGGAATGAGTTTCAGGGCATGAGTTTCAAGGCAGGAGTTTCAGGGTATGTAATTCAGGGCGTGAGTTTCAGGATATGAGATTCATGGCATGAGTTTCAGTGCAGGAGTTTCAGGGCATGAGATTCAGGGCATGAGTTTCAGGGCATGAGATTCAGGGGAGGTATTTCAGGGCATGTAATTCAGGGCATGAGTTTCTGGGCAGATGATTCAGGGCATGAGTTTTAGGGCATGTGATTCAGGGCATGAGTTTCAGTGCATGAGTTTCAGGGCAGGAGTTTCAGGGTATGTGATTTAGGGCATGAGTTTCAGGGCATGAGATTCAGGGCTTGAGTTTCAGGGAATGAGGTTCAGGGCATGAGTTTCAGGGCATGAGATTCAGGGCATGAGTTTCAGTGCAGGAACTTGAGGGCATGAGATTCAGTGCACGAGTTTCAGAGCATGAGATTCAGGGCATGAGATTTAGGGCATGATTTTTAAGGCAGGAGATTCAGGGCTGGTGTTTCAGTGCAGGAGTTTCAGGGCATGAGATTCAGGGCATGAGATTCAGGGCATGAGTTTCAGGGCATGAGATTCAGGGCAGGTATTTCAGGGCATGTAATTCAGGGCATGAGTTTCTGGGCAGATGATTCAGGGCAGGAATTTTAGGGCATGTGTTTCAGGGCATGTAATTCAGAGCATGAGTTTCTGGGCAGATGATTCAGGGCAGGAATTTTAGGGCATGTGATTCAGGGCATGAGTTTCAGTGCATGAGTTTCAGGGCAGTAGTTTCAGGGTATGTGATTTAGGGTATGAGTTTCAGGGCATGAGATTCAGGGCTTGAGTTTCAGGGCATGAGATTCAGGGCAGGAGTTTTAGGGCATGTGATTCAGGGCACGAGTTTGAGTGCATGAGTTTCAGGGCAGGAGTTTCAGGGTATGTGATTTAGGGCATGAGTTTCAGAGCATGAGATTCAGGGCATGAGATTCAGTGTATGATTTTCAGGGCAGGAGATTCAGGGCAGGTGTTTCAGTGCAGGAGTTTCAGGGCATGAGATTCAGAGCATGAGATTCAGGGCATGAGTTTTAGGACAGGAGATTGAGGGCATGAGTTTCAGGGCATGAGTTTCAGGGCAGGAGTTTCGGGGCATGTAATTCAGGGCGTGAGTTTCAGGATATGAGATTCATGGCATGAGTTTGAGTGCAGGAGTTTCAGGGCATGAGATTCAGGGCATGAGTTTCAGGGCATGAGATTCAGGGCAGGTATTTCAGAGCATGTAATTCAGGGCATGAGTTTCTGGGCAGATGATTCAGGGCAGGAGTTTTAGGGCATGAGATTCAGGGCAGGAGTTTCTGGGCATGAGATTCAGTGCATGAGTTTCAGGGCATGAGATTCAGGGCAGGTATTTCAGGGCATGTAATTCAGGGCATGAGTTTCTGGGCAGATGATTCAGGGCTTGAGTTTCAGTGCAGGAACTTGAGGGCATGAGATTCAGTGCACGAGTTTCAGGGCATGAGATTCAGGGCTTGAGTTTCAGGGCATGAGGTTCAGGGCATGAGTTTCAGGGCATGAGATTCAGGGCTTGAGTTTCAGTGCAGGAACTTGAGGGCATGAGATTCAGTGCACGAGTTTCAGAGCATGAGATTCAGGGCATGAGATTCAGGTCATGATTTTCAAGGCAGGAGATTCAGGGCAGGTGTTTCAGTGCAGGAGTTTCAGGACATGAGATTCAGGGCATGAGTTTCAGTGCAGTAACTTGAGGTCATGAGATTCAGTGCACGAGTTTCAGAGCGTGAGATTCAGGGTATGAGATTCAGGGCATGAGTTTCAGGGCAGGAGATTCAGGGCAGGTGTTTCAGTGCAGGAGTTTCAGGGCATGAGATTCAGGACATGAGATTCAGGGCATGAGTTTTAGGACAGGAGATTCAGGGAATGAGTTTCAGGGCATGAGTTTCAAGGCAGGAGTTTCAGGGTATGTAATTCAGGGCGTGGGTTTCAGGATATGAGATTCATGGCATGAGTTTCAGTGCAGGAGTTTCAGGGCATGAGATTCAGGGCATGTGTTTCAGGGCATGAGATTCAGGGCAGGTATTTCAGGGCATGTAATTCAGGGCATGAGTTTCTGGGCAGATGATTCAGGGCATGAGTTTTAGGGCATGTGATTCAGGGCATGAGTTTCAGTGCATGAGTTTCAGGGCAGGAGTTTCAGGACAGGAAATTCAGGGCATGAGTTTCAGGGCATGAGTTTCAGGGCAGGAGTTTCAGGGCATGTGATTCAGGGCGTGAGTTTCAGGATACGAGATTCATGGCATGAGTTTCAGTGCAGGAGTTTCAGGGCATGAGATTCAGGGCTTGAGTTTCAGGGCATGAGGTTCAGGGCATGAGTTTCAGGTCATGAGATTCAGGGCAGGAGTTTCAGTGCAGGAACTTGAGGGGATGAGATTCAGGGCATGAGTTTCAGAGCATGAGATTCAGGGCATGAGATTCAGGGCTTGAGTTTCAGGGCATGAGATTCAGGGCTTGAGTTTCAGGGCATGAGGTTCAGGGCATGAGTTTCAGGGCATGAGATTCAGGGCTTGAGTTTCAGTGCAGGAACTTGAGGGCATGAGATTCAGTGCACGAGTTTCAGAGCATGAGATTCAGGGCATGAGATTCAGGTCATGATTTTCAAGGCAGGAGATTCAGGGCAGGTGTTTCAGTGCAGGAGTTTCAGGACATGAGATTCAGGGCATGAGTTTCAGTGCAGTAACTTGAGGTCATGAGATTCAGTGCACGAGTTTCAGAGCGTGAGATTCAGGGCATGAGATTCAGGGCATGAGTTTCAGTGCAGGAGTTTCAGGGCATGAGATTCAGACATGAGATTCAGGGCATGAGTTTCAGGACAGGAAATTCAAGGCATGAGTTTCAGGGCATGAGTTTCAGGGCATGAGTTTCAGGGCATGTGATTCAGGGCGTGAGTTTCAGGATATGAGATTCATGGCATGAGTTTCAGTGCAGGAGTTTCAGGGCATGAGATTCAGGGCATGAGTTTCAGAGGATGAGATTCAGGGCATGAGATTCAGGGCATGATTTTCAGGGCAGGAGATTCAGGGCAGGTGTTTCAGTGCAGGAGTTTCAGGGCATGAGATTCAGGGCATGAGATTCAGGGCATGAGTTTCAGGACAGGAGATTCAGGGCATGAGTTTCAGGGCATGAGTTTCAGGGCATGAGATTCAGGGCATGAGATTCAGGGCTTCATTTTCAGGGCAGAAGATTCAGGGCAGGTGTTTCAGTGCAGGAGTTTCAGGGCACGAGATTCAGGGCATGAGATTCAGGGCATGAGTTTCAGGGCATGAGTTTCAGGGCATGAGTTTCAGGGCAGGAGTTTAAGGGCATGTGATACAAGGCGTGAGTTTCAGGATATGAGATTCATGGCATGAGTTTCAGTGCAGGTGTTTCAGGGCATGAGATTCAGGGCATGAGTTTCAGTGCATGAGTTTGAGGGCAGGAGTTTCAAGGCATGAGATTCAGGGCATGAGTTTCAGTGCATGAGTTTGAGGGCAGGAGTTTCAGGGCATGAGATTCAGGGCATGAGTTTCAGGGCATGAGATTCAGGGCAGGTATTTCAGGGCATGTAATTCAGGGCATGAGTTTCTGGGCAGATGATTCAGGGCATGAGTTTTAGGGCATGTGATTCAGGGCATGAGTTTCAGTGCATGAGTTTCAGGGCAGGAGTTTCAGGGTATGTGATGTAGGGCATGAGTTTCAGGGCATGAGATTCAGGGCTTGAGATTCAGGGCATGAGTTTCAGAGCATGAGATTCAGGGCATGAGATTCTGAGCATGATTTTCAGGGCAGGAGTTTCAGGGTATGTGATTTAGGGCATGAGTTTCAGGGCACGAGATTCAGGGCATGAGATTCAGGGCATGAGTTTCAGGGCATGAGTTTCAGGGCATGAGTTTCAGGGCAGGAGTTTCAGGGCATGTGATTCAAGGCGTGAGTTTCCGGATATGAGATTCATGGCATGAGTTTCAGTGCAGGTGTTTCAGGGCATGAGTTTCAGTGCATGAGTTTGAGGGCAGGAGTTTCAAGGCATGAGATTCAGGGCATGAGTTTCAGTGCATGAGTTTGAGGGCAGGAGTTTCTGGGCATGAGATTCAGTGCATGAGTTTCAGGGCATGAGATTCAGGGCAGGTATTTCAGGGCATGTAATTCAGGGCATGAGTTTCTGGGCAGATGATTCAGGGCTTGAGTTTCAGTGCAGGAACTTGAGGGCATGAGATTCAGTGCACGAGTTTCAGGGCATGAGATTCAGGGCTTGAGTTTCAGGGCATGAGGTTCAGGGCATGAGTTTCAGGGCATGAGATTCAGGGCTTGAGTTTCAGTGCAGGAACTTGAGGGCATGAGATTCAGTGCACGAGTTTCAGAGCATGAGATTCAGGGCATGAGATTCAGGTCATGATTTTCAAGGCAGGAGATTCAGGGCAGGTGTTTCAGTGCAGGAGTTTCAGGACATGAGATTCAGGGCATGAGTTTCAGTGCAGTAACTTGAGGTCATGAGATTCAGTGCACGAGTTTCAGAGCGTGAGATTCAGGGTATGAGATTCAGGGCATGAGTTTCAGGGCAGGAGATTCAGGGCAGGTGTTTCAGTGCAGGAGTTTCAGGGCATGAGATTCAGGACATGAGATTCAGGGCATGAGTTTTAGGACAGGAGATTCAGGGAATGAGTTTCAGGGCATGAGTTTCAAGGCAGGAGTTTCAGGGTATGTAATTCAGGGCGTGAGTTTCAGGATATGAGATTCATGGCATGAGTTTCAGTGCAGGAGTTTCAGGGCATGAGATTCAGGGCATGAGTTTCAGGGCATGAGATTCAGGGGAGGTATTTCAGGGCATGTAATTCAGGGCATGAGTTTCTGGGCAGATGATTCAGGGCATGAGTTTTAGGGCATGTGATTCAGGGCATGAGTTTCAGTGCATGAGTTTCAGGGCAGGAGTTTCAGGGTATGTGATTTAGGGCATGAGTTTCAGGGCATGAGATTCAGGGCTTGAGTTTCACGGAATGAGGTTCAGGGCATGAGTTTCAGGGCATGAGATTCAGGGCATGAGTTTCAGTGCAGGAACTTGAGGGCATGAGATTCAGTGCACGAGTTTCAGAGCATGAGATTCAGGGCATGAGATTTAGGGCATGATTTTTAAGGCAGGAGATTCAGGGCTGGTGTTTCAGTGCAGGAGTTTCAGGGCATGAGATTCAGGGCATGAGATTCAGGGCATGAGTTTCAGGGCATGAGATTCAGGGCAGGTATTTCAGGGCATGTAATTCAGGGCATGAGTTTCTGGGCAGATGATTCAGGGCAGGAATTTTAGGGCATGTGTTTCAGGGCATGTAATTCAGAGCATGAGTTTCTGGGCAGATGATTCAGGGCAGGAATTTTAGGGCATGTGATTCAGGGCATGAGTTTCAGTGCATGAGTTTCAGGGCAGTAGTTTCAGGGTATGTGATTTAGGGTATGAGTTTCAGGGCATGAGATTCAGGGCTTGAGTTTCAGGGCATGAGATTCAGGGCAGGAGTTTTAGGGCATGTGATTCAGGGCACGAGTTTGAGTGCATGAGTTTCAGGGCAGGAGTTTCAGGGTATGTGATTTAGGGCATGAGTTTCAGAGCATGAGATTCAGGGCATGAGATTCAGTGTATGATTTTCAGGGCAGGAGATTCAGGGCAGGCGTTTCAGTGCAGGAGTTTCAGGGCATGAGATTCAGAGCATGAGATTCAGGGCATGAGTTTTAGGACAGGAGATTGAGGGCATGAGTTTCAGGGCATGAGTTTCAGGGCAGGAGTTTCGGGGCATGTAATTCAGGGCGTGAGTTTCAGGATATGAGATTCATGGCATGAGTTTGAGTGCAGGAGTTTCAGGGCATGAGATTCAGGGCATGAGTTTCAGGGCATGAGATTCAGGGCAGGTATTTCAGAGCATGTAATTCAGGGCATGAGTTTCTGGGCAGATGATTCAGGGCAGGAGTTTTAGGGCATGAGATTCAGGGCAGGAGTTTCTGGACATGAGATTCAGTGCATGAGTTTCAGGGCATGAGATTCAGGGCAGGTATTTCAGGGCATGTAATTCAGGGCATGAGTTTCTGGGCAGATGATTCAGGGCTTGAGTTTCAGTGCAGGAACTTGAGGGCATGAGATTCAGTGCACGAGTTTCAGGGCATGAGATTCAGGGCTTGAGTTTCAGGGCATGAGGTTCAGGGCATGAGTTTCAGGGCATGAGATTCAGGGCTTGAGTTTCAGTGCAGGAACTTGAGGGCATGAGATTCAGTGCACGAGTTTCAGAGCATGAGATTCAGGGCATGAGATTCAGGTCATGATTTTCAAGGCAGGAGATTCAGGGCAGGTGTTTCAGTGCAGGAGTTTCAGGACATGAGATTCAGGGCATGAGTTTCAGTGCAGTAACTTGAGGTCATGAGATTCAGTGCACGAGTTTCAGAGCGTGAGATTCAGGGTATGAGATTCAGGGCATGAGTTTCAGGGCAGGAGATTCAGGGCAGGTGTTTCAGTGCAGGAGTTTCAGGGCATGAGATTCAGGACATGAGATTCAGGGCATGAGTTTTAGGACAGGAGATTCAGGGAATGAGTTTCAGGGCATGAGTTTCAAGGCAGGAGTTTCAGGGTATGTAATTCAGGGCGTGAGTTTCAGGATATGAGATTCATGGCATGAGTTTCAGTGCAGGAGTTTCAGGGCATGAGATTCAGGGCATGAGTTTCAGGGCATGAGATTCAGGGGAGGTATTTCAGGGCATGTAATTCAGGGCATGAGTTTCTGGGCAGATGATTCAGGGCATGAGTTTTAGGGCATGTGATTCAGGGCATGAGTTTCAGTGCATGAGTTTCAGGGCAGGAGTTTCAGGGTATGTGATTTAGGGCATGAGTTTCAGGGCATGAGATTCAGGGCTTGAGTTTCAGGGAATGAGGTTCAGGGCATGAGTTTCAGGGCATGAGATTCAGGGCATGAGTTTCAGTGCAGGAACTTGAGGGCATGAGATTCAGTGCACGAGTTTCAGAGCATGAGATACAGGGCATGAGATTTAGGGCATGATTTTTAAGGCAGGAGATTCAGGGCTGGTGTTTCAGTGCAGGAGTTTCAGGGCATGAGATTCAGGGCATGAGATTCAGGGCATGAGTTTCAGGGCATGAGATTCAGGGCAGGTATTTCAGGGCATGTAATTCAGGGCATGAGTTTCTGGGCAGATGATTCAGGGCAGGAATTTTAGGGCATGTGTTTCAGGGCATGTAATTCAGAGCATGAGTTTCTGGGCAGATGATTCAGGGCAGGAATTTTAGGGCATGTGATTCAGGGCATGAGTTTCAGTGCATGAGTTTCAGGGCAGTAGTTTCAGGGTATGTGATTTAGGCTATGAGTTTCAGGGCATGAGATTCAGGGCTTGAGTTTCAGGGCATGAGATTCAGGGCAGGAGTTTTAGGGCATGTGATTCAGGGCACGAGTTTGAGTGCATGAGTTTCAGGGCAGGAGTTTCAGGGTATGTGATTTAGGGCATGAGTTTCAGAGCATGAGATTCAGGGCATGAGATTCAGTGTATGATTTTCAGGGCAGGAGATTCAGGGCAGGTGTTTCAGTGCAGGAGTTTCAGGGCATGAGATTCAGGGCAGGTATTTCAGAGCATGTAATTCAGGGCATGAGTTTCTGGGCAGATGATTCAGGGCAGGAGTTTTAGGGCATGAGATTCAGGGCATGAGATTCAGGGCATGAGTTTCAGGGCATGAGATTCAGGGCAGGTATTTCAGGGCATGTAATTCAGGGCATGATTTTCTGGGCAGATGATTCAGGGCAGGAATTTTAGGGCATGTGATTCAGGGCATGAGTTTCAGTGCATGAGTTTCAGGGCAGTAGTTTCAGGGTATGTGATTTAGGGCATGAGTTTCAGGGCATGAGATTCAGGGCTTGAGTTTCAGGGCATGAGGTTCAGGGCATGAGTTTCAGGGCATGAGTTTCAGGGCAGGAGTTTTAGGGCATGTGATTCAGGGCATGAGTTTGAGTGCATGAGTTTCAGGGCAGGAGTTTCAGGGTATGTGATTTAGGGCATGAGATTCCGGGCATGAGATTCAGGGCTTGAGTTTCAGGGCATGAGGTTCAGGGCATGAGTTTCAGTTCATGAGATTCAGGGCATGAGTTTCAGTGCAGGAACTTGAGGGCATGAGCTTCAGGGCATGAGTTTCAGAGCATGAGATTCAGGGCATGATTTTCAGGGCAGGAGATTCAGGGCAGGTGTTTCAGTGCAGGAGTTTCAGGGCATGAGATTCAGGGCATGAGATTCAGGGCATGAGTTTCAGGGCATGAGATTCAGGGCATGAGATTCTGGGCATGATTTTCAGGGCAGGAGTTTCAGGGTATGTGATTTAGGGCATGAGTTTCAGGGCACGAGATTCAGGGCATGAGATTCAGGGCATGAGTTTCAGGGCATGAGTTTCAGGGCATGAGTTTCAGGGCAGGAGTTTCAGGGCATGTGATTCAAGGCGTGAGTTTCAGGATATGAGATTCATGGCATGAGTTTCAGTGCAGGTGTTTCAGGGCATGAGATTCAGGGCATGAGTTTCAGTGCATGAGTTTGAGGGCAGGAGTTTCAAGGCATGAGATTCAGGGCATGAGTTTCAGTGCATGAGTTTGAGGGCAGGAGTTTCTGGGCATGAGATTCAGTGCATGAGTTTCAGGGCATGAGATTCAGGGCAGGTATTTCAGGGCATGTAATTCAGGGCATGAGTTTCTGGGCAGATGATTCAGGGCTTGAGTTTCAGTGCAGGAACTTGAGGGCATGAGATTCAGTGCACGAGTTTCAGGGCATGAGATTCAGGGCTTGAGTTTCAGGGCATGAGGTTCAGGGCATGAGTTTCAGGGCATGAGATTCAGGGCTTGAGTTTCAGTGCAGGAACTTGAGGGCATGAGATTCAGTGCACGAGTTTCAGAGCATGAGATTCAGGGCATGAGATTCAGGTCATGATTTTCAAGGCAGGAGATTCAGGGCAGGTGTTTCAGTGCAGGAGTTTCAGGACATGAGATTCAGGGCATGAGTTTCAGTGCAGTAACTTGAGGTCATGAGATTCAGTGCACGAGTTTCAGAGCGTGAGATTCAGGGTATGAGATTCAGGGCATGAGTTTCAGGGCAGGAGATTCAGGGCAGGTGTTTCAGTGCAGGAGTTTCAGGGCATGAGATTCAGGACATGAGATTCAGGGCATGAGTTTTAGGACAGGAGATTCAGGGAATGAGTTTCAGGGCATGAGTTTCAAGGCAGGAGTTTTCAGGGTATGTAATTCAGGGCGTGAGTTTCAGGATATGAGATTCATGGCATGAGTTTCAGTGCAGGAGTTTCAGGGCATGAGATTCAGGGCATGAGTTTCAGGGCATGAGATTCAGGGGAGGTATTTCAGGGCATGTAATTCAGGGCATGAGTTTCTGGGCAGATGATTCAGGGCATGAGTTTTAGGGCATGTGATTCAGGGCATGAGTTTCAGTGCATGAGTTTCAGGGCAGAGTTTCAGGGTATGTGATTTAGGGCATGAGTTTCAGGGCATGAGATTCAGGGCTTGAGTTTCAGGGAATGAGGTTCAGGGCATGAGTTTCAGGGCATGAGATTCAGGGCATGAGTTTCAGTGCAGGAACTTGAGGGCATGAGATTCAGTGCACGAGTTTCAGAGCATGAGATTCAGGGCATGAGATTTAGGGCATGATTTTTAAGGCAGGAGATTCAGGGCTGGTGTTTCAGTGCAGGAGTTTCAGGGCATGAGATTCAGGGCATGAGATTCAGGGCATGAGTTTCAGGGCATGAGATTCAGGGCACGTATTTCAGGGCATGTAATTCAGGGCATGAGTTTCTGGGCAGATGATTCAGGGCAGGAATTTTAGGGCATGTGTTTCAGGGCATGTAATTCAGAGCATGAGTTTCTGGGCAGATGATTCAGGGCAGGAATTTTAGGGCATGTGATTCAGGGCATGAGTTTCAGTGCATGAGTTTCAGGGCAGTAGTTTCAGGGTATGTGATTTAGGGTATGAGTTTCAGGGCATGAGATTCAGGGCTTGAGTTTCAGGGCATGAGATTCAGGGCAGGAGTTTTAGGGCATGTGATTCAGGGCACGAGTTTGAGTGCATGAGTTTCAGGGCAGGAGTTTCAGGGTATGTGATTTAGGGCATGAGTTTCAGAGCATGAGATTCAGGGCATGAGATTCAGTGTATGATTTTCAGGGCAGGAGATTCAGGGCAGGTGTTTCAGTGCAGGAGTTTCAGGGCATGAGATTCAGAGCATGAGATTCAGGGCATGAGTTTTAGGACAGGAGATTGAGGGCATGAGTTTCAGGGCATGAGTTTCAGGGCAGGAGTTTCAGGGCATGTAATTCAGGGCGTGAGTTTCAGGATATGAGATTCATGGCATGAGTTTGAGTGCAGGAGTTTCAGGGCATGAGATTCAGGGCATGAGTTTCAGGGCATGAGATTCAGGGCAGGTATTTCAGAGCATGTAATTCAGGGCATGAGTTTCTGGGCAGATGATTCAGGGCAGGAGTTTTAGGGCATGAGATTCAGGGCTTGAGATTCAGGGCATGAGTTTCAGGGCATGAGATTCAGGGCAGGTATTTCAGGGCATGTAATTCAGGGCATGATTTTCTGGGCAGATGATTCAGGGCAGGAATTTTAGGGCATGTGATTCAGGGCATGAGTTTCAGTGCATGAGTTTCAGGGCAGTAGTTTCAGGGTATGTGATTTAGGGCATGAGTTTCAGGGCATGAGATTCAGGGCTTGAGTTTCAGGGCATGAGGTTCAGGGCATGAGTTTCAGGGCATGAGTTTCAGGGCAGGAGTTTTAGGGCATGTGATTCAGGGCATGAGTTTGAGTGCATGAGTTTCAGGGCAGGAGTTTCAGGGTATGTGATTTAGGGCATGAGATTCCGGGCATGAGATTCAGGGCTTGAGTTTCAGGGCATGAGGTTCAGGGCATGAGTTTCAGTTCATGAGATTCAGGGCATGAGTTTCAGTGCAGGAACTTGAGGGCATGAGATTCAGGGCATGAGTTTCAGAGCATGAGATTTAGGGCATGATTTTCAGGGCAGGAGATTCAGGGCAGGTGTTTCAGTGCAGGAGTTTCAGGGCATGAGATTCAGGGCATGAGATTCAGGGCATGAGTTTCAGGACAGGAAATTCAGGGCATGAGTTTCAGGGCAGGAGTTTCAGGGCATGTGATTCAGGGCGTGAGTTTCAGGATATCAGATTCATGGCATGAGTTTCAGTGCAGGAGTTTCAGGGCATGAGATTCAGGGCTTGAGTTTCAGGGCATGAGGTTCAGGGCATGAGTTTCAGGTCATGAGATTCAGGGCATGAGTTTCAGTGCAGGAACTTGAGGGGATGAGATTCAGGGCATGAGTTTCAGAGCATGAGATTCAGGGCATGAGATTCAGGGCATGATTTTCAGGGCAGGAGATTCAGGGCAGGTGTTTCAGTGCAGGAGTTTCAGGGCATGAGATTCAGGGCATGAGATTCAGGGCATGAGTTTCAGGACAGGAAATTCAGGGCATGAGTTTCAGGGAATGAGTTTCAGGGCAGGAGTTTCAGGGCATGTGATTCAGGGCGTGAGTTTCAGGATATGAGATTCATGGCATGAGTTTCAGTGCAGGAGTTTCAGGGCATGAGATTCAGGGCATGAGTTTCAGAGCATGAGATTCAGGGCATGAGATTCAGGCATGATTTTCAGGGCAGGAGATTCAGGGCAGGTGCTTCAGTGCAGGAGTTTCAGGGCATGAGATTCAGGGCATGAGATGCAGGGCATGAGTTTCAGGACAGGAGATTCAGGGCATGAGTTTCAGGGCATGAGTTTCAGGGCATGAGATTCAGGGCATGAGATTCAGGGCTTCATTTTCAGGGCAGGAGATTCAGGGCAGGTGTTTCAGTGCAGGAGTTTCAGGGCACGAGATTCAGGGCATGAGATTCAGGGCATGAGTTTCAGGGCATGAGTTTCAGGGCATGAGTTTCAGGGCAGGAGTTTAAGGGCATGTGATTCAAGGCGTGAGTTTCAGGATATGAGATTCATGGCATGAGTTTCAGTGCAGGTGTTTCAGGGCATGAGATTCAGGGCATGAGTTTCAGTGCATGAGTTTGAGGGCAGGAGTTTCAAGGCATGAGATTCAGGGCATGAGTTTCAGGGCATGAGATTCAGGGCATGAGTTTGAGGGCAGGAGTTTCAGGGCATGAGATTCAGGGCATGAGTTTCAGGGCATGAGATTCAGGGCAGGTATTTCAGGGCATGTAATTGAGGGCATGAGTTTCTGGGCAGATGATTCAGGGCATGAGTTTTAGGGCATGTGATTCAGGGCATGAGTTTCAGTGCATGAGTTTCAGGGCAGGAGTTTCAGGGTATGTGATGTAGGGCATGAGTTTCAGGGCATGAGATTCAGGGCTTGAGATTCAGGGCATGAGTTTCAGAGCATGAGATTCAGGGCATGAGATTCAGGGCATGATTTTCAGGGCAGGAGATTCAGTGCATGAGTTTGAGGGCAGGAGTTTCTGGGCATGAGATTCAGTGCATGAGTTTCAGGGCATGAGATTCAGGGCAGGTATTTCAGGGCATGTAATTCAGGGCATGAGTTTCTGGGCAGATGATTCAGGGCTTGAGTTTCAGTGCAGGAACTTGAGGGCATGAGATTCAGTGCACGAGTTTCAGGGCATGAGATTCAGGGCTCGAGTTTCAGGGCATGAGGTTCAGGGCATGAGTTTCAGGGCATGAGATTCAGGGCATGAGATTCAGGGCATGAGTTTCAGGGCATGAGATTCAGGGCAGGTATTTCAGGGCATGTAATTCAGGGCATGAGTTTCTGGGCAGATGATTCAGGGCAGGAATTTTAGGGCATGTGTTTCAGGGCATGTAATTCAGAGCATGAGTTTCTGGGCAGATGATTCAGGGCAGGAATTTTAGGGCATGTGATTCAGGGCATGAGTTTCAGTGCATGAGTTTCAGGGCAGTAGTTTCAGGGTATGTGATTTAGGGTATGAGTTTCAGGGCATGAGATTCAGGGCTTGAGTTTCAGGGCATGAGATTCAGGGCAGGAGTTTTAGGGCATGTGATTCAGGGCACGAGTTTGAGTGCATGAGTTTCATGGCAGGAGTTTCAGGGTATGTGATTTAGGGCATGAGTTTCAGAGCATGAGATTCAGGGCATGAGATTCAGTGTATGATTTTCAGGGCAGGAGATTCAGGGCAGGTGTTTCAGTGCAGGAGTTTCAGGGCATGAGATTCAGAGCATGAGATTCAGGGCATGAGTTTTAGGACAGGAGATTCAGGGCATGATTTTCAGGGCATGAGTTTCAGGGCAGGAGTTTCAGGGCATGTAATTCAGGGCGTGAGTTTCAGGATATGAGATTCATGGCATGAGTTTGAGTGCAGGAGTTTCAGGGCATGAGATTCAGGGCATGAGTTTCAGGACAGGAAATTCAGGGCATGAGTTTCAGGGCATGAGTTTCAGGGCAGGAGTTTCAGGGCATGTGATTCAGGGCGTGAGTTTCAGGATATCAGATTCATGGCATGAGTTTCAGTGCAGGAGTTTCAGGGCATGAGATTCAGGGCTTGAGTTTCAGGGCATGAGGTTCAGGGCATGAGTTTCAGGTCATGAGATTCAGGGCATGAGTTTCAGTGCAGGAACTTGAGGGGATGAGATTCAGGGCATGAGTTTCAGAGCATGAGATTCAGGGCATGAGATTCAGGGCATGATTTTCAGGGCAGGAGATTCAGGGCAGGTGTTTCAGTGCAGGAGTTTCAGGGCATGAGATTCAGGGCATGAGATTCAGGGCATGAGTTTCAGGACAGGAAATTCAGGGCATGAGTTTCAGGGAATGAGTTTCAGGGCAGGAGTTTCAGGGCATGTGATTCAGGGCGTGAGTTTCAGGATATGAGATTCATGGCATGAGTTTCAGTGCAGGAGTTTCAGGGCATGAGATTCAGGGCATGAGTTTCAGAGCATGAGATTCAGGGCATGAGATTCAGGGCATGATTTTCAGGGCAGGAGATTCAGGGCAGGTGCTTCAGTGCAGGAGTTTCAGGGCATGAGATTCAGGGCATGAGATGCAGGGCATGAGTTTCAGGACAGGAGATTCAGGGCATGAGTTTCAGGGCATGAGTTTCAGGGCATGAGATTCAGGGCATGAGATTCAGGGCTTCATTTTCAGGGCAGGAGATTCAGGGCAGGTGTTTCAGTGCAGGAGTTTCAGGGCACGAGATTCAGGGCATGAGATTCAGGGCATGAGTTTCAGGGCATGAGTTTCAGGGCATGAGTTTCAGGGCAGGAGTTTAAGGGCATGTGATTCAAGGCGTGAGTTTCAGGATATGAGATTCATGGCATGAGTTTCAGTGCAGGTGTTTCAGGGCATGAGATTCAGGGCATGAGTTTCAGTGCATGAGTTTGAGGGCAGGAGTTTCAAGGCATGAGATTCAGGGCATGAGTTTCAGGGCATGAGATTCAGGGCATGAGTTTGAGGGCAGGAGTTTCAGGGCATGAGATTCAGGGCATGAGTTTCAGGGCATGAGATTCAGGGCAGGTATTTCAGGGCATGTAATTGAGGGCATGAGTTTCTGGGCAGATGATTCAGGGCATGAGTTTTAGGGCATGTGATTCAGGGCATGAGTTTCAGTGCATGAGTTTCAGGGCAGGAGTTTCAGGGTATGTGATGTAGGGCATGAGTTTCAGGGCATGAGATTCAGGGCTTGAGATTCAGGGCATGAGTTTCAGAGCATGAGATTCAGGGCATGAGATTCAGGGCATGATTTTCAGGGCAGGAGATTCAGTGCATGAGTTTGAGGGCAGGAGTTTCTGGGCATGAGATTCAGTGCATGAGTTTCAGGGCATGAGATTCAGGGCAGGTATTTCAGGGCATGTAATTCAGGGCATGAGTTTCTGGGCAGATGATTCAGGGCTTGAGTTTCAGTGCAGGAACTTGAGGGCATGAGATTCAGTGCACGAGTTTCAGGGCATGAGATTCAGGGCTCGAGTTTCAGGGCATGAGGTTCAGGGCATGAGTTTCAGGGCATGAGATTCAGGGCATGAGATTCAGGGCATGAGTTTCAGGGCATGAGATTCAGGGCAGGTATTTCAGGGCATGTAATTCAGGGCATGAGTTTCTGGGCAGATGATTCAGGGCAGGAATTTTAGGGCATGTGTTTCAGGGCATGTAATTCAGAGCATGAGTTTCTGGGCAGATGATTCAGGGCAGGAATTTTAGGGCATGTGATTCAGGGCATGAGTTTCAGTGCATGAGTTTCAGGGCAGTAGTTTCAGGGTATGTGATTTAGGGTATGAGTTTCAGGGCATGAGATTCAGGGCTTGAGTTTCAGGGCATGAGATTCAGGGCAGGAGTTTTAGGGCATGTGATTCAGGGCACGAGTTTGAGTGCATGAGTTTCATGGCAGGAGTTTCAGGGTATGTGATTTAGGGCATGAGTTTCAGAGCATGAGATTCAGGGCATGAGATTCAGTGTATGATTTTCAGGGCAGGAGATTCAGGGCAGGTGTTTCAGTGCAGGAGTTTCAGGGCATGAGATTCAGAGCATGAGATTCAGGGCATGAGTTTTAGGACAGGAGATTCAGGGCATGATTTTCAGGGCATGAGTTTCAGGGCAGGAGTTTCAGGGCATGTAATTCAGGGCGTGAGTTTCAGGATATGAGATTCATGGCATGAGTTTGAGTGCAGGAGTTTCAGGGCATGAGATTCAGGGCATGAGTTTCAGGGCATGAGATTCAGGGCAGGTATTTCAGGGCATGTAATTCAGGGCATGAGTTTCTGGGCAGATGATTCAGGGCAGGAGTTTTAGGGCATGAGATTCAGGGCATGAGATTCAGGGCATGAGTTTCAGGGCATGAGATTCAGGGCATGATTTTCTGGGCAGATGATTCAGGGCAGGAATTTTAGGGCATGTGATTCAGGGCATGAGTTTCAGTGCATGAGTTTCAGGGCAGTAGTTTCAGGGTATGTGATTTAGGGCATGAGTTTCAGGGCATGAGATTCAGGGCTTGAGTTTCAGGGCATGAGGTTCAGGGCATGAGTTTCAGGGCATGAGTTTCAGGGCAGGAGTTTTAGGGCATGTGATTCAGGGCATGAGTTTGAGTGCATGAGTTTCAGGGCAGGAGTTTCAGGGTATGTGATTTAGGGCATGAGATTCCGGGCATGAGATTCAGGGCTTGAGTTTCAGGGCATGAGGTTCAGGGCATGAGTTTCAGGTCATGAGATTCAGGGCATGAGTTTCAGTGCAGGAACTTGAGGGCATGAGATTCAGGGCATGAGTTTCAGAGCATGAGATTCAGGGCTTGAGATTCAGGGCATGAGATTCAGGGCTTCATTTTCAGGGCAGGAGATTCAGGGCAGGTGTTTCAGTGCAGGAGTTTCAGGGCACGAGATTCAGGGCATGAGATTCAGGGCATGAGTTTCAGGGCATGAGTTTCAGGGCATGAGTTTCAGGGCAGGAGTTTAAGGGCATGTGATTCAAGGCGTGAGTTTCAGGATATGAGATTCATGGCATGAGTTTCAGTGCAGGTGTTTCAGGGCATGAGATTCAGGGCATGAGTTTCAGTGCATGAGTTTGAGGGCAGGAGTTTCAAGGCATGAGATTCAGGGCATGAGTTTCAGTGCATGAGTTTGAGGGCAGGAGTTTCAGGGCATGAGATTCAGGGCATGAGTTTCAGGGCATGAGATTCAGGGCAGGTATTTCAGGGCATGTAATTGAGGGCATGAGTTTCTGGGCATGAGATTCAGGGCTTGAGATTCAGGGCATGAGTTTCAGAGCATGAGATTCAGGGCATGAGATTCAGGGCATGATTTTCAGGGCAGGAGATTCAGGGCAGGTGTTTCAGTGCAGGAGTTTCAAGGCATGAGATTCAGGGCATGAGATTCAGGGCATGAGTTTCAGGACAGGAGATTCAGGGCATGAGTTTCAGGGCATGAGTTTCAGGGCATGAGATTCAGGGCTTCATTTTCAGGGCAGGAGATTCAGGGCAGGTGCTTCAGTGCAGGAGTTTCATGGCACGAGATTCAGGGCATGAGATTCCGGGCATGAGTTTCAGGGCATGAGTTTCAGGGCATGAGTTTCAGGGCAGGAGTTTCAGGGCATGTGATTCAAGGCGTGAGTTTCAGGATATGAGATTCATGGCATGAGTTTCAGTGCAGGTGTTTCAGGGCATGAGATTCAGGGCATGAGTTTCAGTGCATGAGTTTGAGGGCAGGAGTTTCAAGGCATGAGATTCAGGGCATGAGTTTCAGTGCATGAGTTTGAGGGCAGGAGTTTCAGGGCATGAGATTCAGGGCATGAGTTTCAGGGCATGAGATTCAGGGCAGGTATTTCAGGGCATGTAATTCAGGGCATGAGTTTCTGGGCAGATGATTCAGGGCATGAGTTTTAGGGCATGTGATTCAGGGCATGAGTTTCAGTGCATGAGTTTCAGGGCAGGAGTTTCAGGGTATCTGATTTAGGGCATGAGTTTCAGGGCATGAGATTCAGGGCTTGAGTTTCAGGGCATGAGGTTCAGTGCAGGAGTTTCAGGACATGAGAATCAGGGCATGAGTTTCAGTGCAGTAACTTGAGGTCATGAGATTCAGTGCACGAGTTTCAGAGCGTGAGATTCAGGGCATGAGATTCAGGGCATGAGTTTCAGGGCAGGAGATTCAGGGCAGGTGTTTCAGTGCAGGAGTTTCAGGGCATGAGATTCAGGACATGAGATTCAGGGCATGAGTTTCAGGGCATGAGTTTCAGGGCATGAGTTTCAGGGCAGGAGTTTCAGGGCATGTAATTCAGGGCGTGAGTTTCAGGATATGAGATTCATGGCATGAGTTTCAGTGCAGGAGTTTCAGGGCATGAGATTCAGGGCATGTGTTTCAGGGCATGAGATTCAGGGCAGGTATTTCAGGGCATGTAATTCAGGGCATGAGTTTCTGGGCAGATGATTCAGGGCATGAGTTTTAGGGCATGTGATTCAGGGCATGAGTTTCAGTGCATGAGTTTCAGGGCAGGAGTTTCAGGACAGGAAATTCAGGGCATGAGTTTCAGGGCATGAGTTTCAGGGCAGGAGTTTCAGGGCATGTGATTCAGGGCGTGAGTTTCAGGATATGAGATTCATGGCATGAGTTTCAGTGCAGGAGTTTCAGGGCATGAGATTCAGGGCTTGAGTTTCAGGGCATGAGGTTCAGGACATGAGTTTCAGGTCATGAGATTCAGGGCAGGAGTTTCAGTGCAGGAACTTGAGGGGATGAGATTCAGGGCATGAGTTTCAGAGCATGAGATTCAGGGCATGAGATTCAGGGCATGATTTTCAGGGCAGGAGATTCAGGGCAGGGGTTTCAGTGCAGGAGTTTCAGGGCATGAGATTCAGGGCATGAGATTCAGGGCATGAGTTTCAGGACAGGAAATTCAGGGCATGAGTTTCAGGGCATGAGTTTCAGGGCAGGAGTTTCAGGGCATGTGATTCAGGGCGTGAGTTTCAGGATATGAGATTCATGCAATGAGTTTCAGTGCAGGAGTTTCAGGGCATGAGATTCAGGGCATGAGTTTCAGAGCATGAGATTCAGGGCATGAGATTCAGGGCATGATTTTCAGGGCAGGAGATTCAGGGCAGGTGTTTCAGTGCAGGAGTTTCAGGGCATGAGATTCAGGGCATGAGATTCAGGGCATGAGTTTCAGGACAGGAGATTCAGGGCATGAGTTTCAGGGCATGAGTTTCAGGGCATGAGATTCAGGGCATGAGATTCAGGGCTTCATTTTCAGGGCAGGAGATTCAGGGCAGGTGTTTCAGTGCAGGAGTTTCAGGGCACGAGATTCAGGGCATGAGATTCAGGGCATGAGTTTCAGGGCATGAGTTTCAGGGCATGAGTTTCAGGGCAGGAGTTTCAGGGCATGTGATTCAAGGCGTGAGTTTCAGGATATGAGATTCATGGCATGAGTTTCAGTGCAGGTGTTTCAGGGCATGAGATTCAGGGCATGAGTTTCAGTGCATGAGTTTGAGGGCAGGAGTTTCAAGGCATGAGATTCAGGGCATGAGTTTCAGTGCATGAGTTTGAGGGCAGGAGTTTCAGGGCATGAGATTCAGGGCATGAGTTTCAGGGCATGAGATTCAGGGCAGGTATTTCAGGGCATGTAATTGAGGGCATGAGTTTCTGGGCAGATGATTCAGGGCATGAGTTTTAGGGCATGTGATTCAGGGCATGAGTTTCAGTGCATGAGTTTCAGGGCAGGAGTTTCAGGGTATGTGATGTAGGGCATGAGTTTCAGGGCATGAGATTCAGGGCTTGAGATTCAGGGCATGAGTTTCAGAGCATGAGATTCAGGGCATGAGATTCAGGGCATGATTTTCAGGGCAGGAGATTCAGGGCAGGTGTTTCAGTGCAGGAGTTTCAAGGCATGAGATTCAGGGCATGAGATTCAGGGCATGAGTTTCAGGACAGGAGATTCAGGGCATGAGTTTCAGGGCATGAGTTTCAGGGCATGAGATTCAGGGCATGAGATTCAGGGCTTCATTTTCAGGGCAGGAGATTCAGGGCAGGTGCTTCAGTGCAGGAGTTTCATGGCACGAGATTCAGGGCATGAGATTCCGGGCATGAGTTTCAGGGCATGAGTTTCAGGGCATGAGTTTCAGGGCAGGAGTTTCAGGGCATGTGATTCAAGGCGTGAGTTTCAGGATATGAGATTCATCGCATGAGTTTCAGTGCAGGTGTTTCAGGGCATGAGATTCAGGGCATGAGTTTCAGTGCATGAGTTTGAGGGCAGGAGTTTCAAGGCATGAGATTCAGGGCATGAGTTTCAGTGCATGAGTTTGAGGGCAGGAGTTTCAGGGCATGAGATTCAGGGCAGGAGTTTCAGGGTATGAGTTTCAGGGCAGGAGTTTCAGGGTATGTGATTTAGGGCATGAGTTTCAGGGCATGAGATTCAGGGCTTGAGTTTCAGGGCATGAGGTTCAATGCAGGAGTTTCAGGACATGAGATTCAGGGCATGAGTTGCAGTGCAGTAACTTGAGGTCATGGGATTCAGTGCACGAGTTTCAGAGCGTGAGATTCAGGGCATGAGATTCAGGGCATGAATTTCAGGGCAGGAGATTCAGGGCAGGTGTTTCAGTGCAGGAGTTTCAGGGCATGAGATTCAGGACATGAGATTCAGGGCATGAGTTTCAGGGCATGAGTTTCAGGGCATGAGTTTCAGGGCAGGAGTTTCAGGGCATGTAATTCAGGGCGTGAGTTTCAGGATATGAGATTCATGGCATGAGTTTCAGTGCAGGAGTTTCAGGGCATGAGATTCAGGGCATGTGTTTCAGGGCATGAGATTCAGGGCAGGTATTTCAGGGCATGTAATTCAGGGCATGAGTTTCTGGGCAGATGATTCAGGGCAGGAATTTTAGTGCATGTGATTCAGGGAATGAGTTTCAGTGCATGAGTTTCAGGGCAGGAGTTTCAGGGTATGTGATTTAGGGCATGAGTTTCAGGGCATGAGATTCAGGGCTTGAGTTTCAGGGCATGAGGTTCAGGGCATGAGTTTCAGGGCATGAGATTCAGGGCATGAGTTTCAGTGCAGGAACTTGAGCGCATGAGATTCAGTGCACGAGTTTCAGAGCATGAGATTCAGGGCATGAGATTCAGGGCATGATTTTCAAGGCAGGAGATTCAGGGCTGGTGTTTCAGTGCAGGAGTTTCAGGGCATGAGATTCAGGGCATGAGATTCAGGGCATGAGTTTCAGGGCATGAGATTCAGGGCAGGTATTTCAGGGCATGTAATTCAGGGCATGAGTTTCTTGGCAGATGATTCAGGGCAGGAATTTTAGGGTATGTGATTCAGTGCATGAGTTTCAGTGCATGACTTTCAGGGCAGTAGTTTCAGGGTATGTGATTTAGGGAATGAATTTCAGGGCATGAGATTCAGGGCTTGAGTTTCAGGGCATGAGATTCAGTGCAGGAGTTTTAGGGCATGTGATTCAGGGCACGAGTTTGAGGGCATGAGTTTCAGGGCAGGAGTTTCAGGGTATGTGATTTAGGGCATGAGTTTCAGAGCATGAGATTCAGGGCATGAGATTCAGGGTATGATTTTCAGGGCAGGAGATTCAGGGCATGAGTTTCAGGGCATGAGATTCAGGGCATTAGATTCAAGGCATGATTTTCAGGGCAGGAGTTTCAGGGTATGTGATGTAGGGCATGAGTTTCAGTGCATGAGTTTCAGGGCAGGAGTTTCAGGGTATGTGATGTAGGGCATGAGTTTCAGGGCATGAGATTCAGGTCTTGAGATTCAGGGCATGAGTTTCAGAGCATGAGATTCAGGGCATGAGATTCAGGGCATGATTTTCAGGGCAGGAGATTCAGGGCAGGTGTTTCAGTGCTGGAGATTCAGGGCATGAGATTCAGGGCATTAGATTCAAGGCATGAGTTTCAGGACAGGAGATTCAGGGCATGAGTTTCAGGGCATGAGTTTCAGGGCATGAGATTCAGGGCATGAGATTCAGGGCTTCATTTTCAGGGCAGGAGATTCAGGGCAGGTGTTTCAGTGCAGGAGTTTCATGGCACGAGATTCTGGGCATGAGATTCAGGGCATGAGTTTCAGGGCATGAGTTTCAGGGCATGAGTTTCAGGGCAGGAGTTTCAGGGCATGTGATTCAAGGCGTGAGTTTCAGGATATGAGATTCATGGCATGAGTTTCAGTGCAGGTGTTCCAGGGCATGAGATTCAGGGCATGAGTTTCAGTGCATGAGTTTGAGGGCAGGAGTTTCAAGGCATGAGATTCAGGGCTTGAGTTTCAGTGCATGAGTTTGAGGGCAGGAGTTTCTGGGCATGAGATTCAGGGCATGAGTTTCAGGGCATGAGATTCAGGGCAGGTATT
The DNA here is from genome assembly GCF_030028105.1 of Mobula birostris. Classification (NCBI taxonomy): domain Eukaryota; kingdom Metazoa; phylum Chordata; class Chondrichthyes; order Myliobatiformes; family Myliobatidae; genus Mobula; species Mobula birostris. The sequence continues at coordinate 15,157 of NW_027276438.1, read as the reverse complement.
TCAGGGCATGTAATTCAGGGCATGAGTTTCTGGGCAGATGATTCAGGGCATGAGTTTTAGGGCATGTGATTCAGGGCATGAGTTTCAGTGCATGAATTTCAGGGCAGGAGTTTCAGGGTATGTGATTTAGGGCATGAGTTTCAGGGCATGAGATTCAGGGCTTGAGTTTCAGGGCATGAGGTTCAGGGCATGAGTTTCAGGGCATGAGATTCAGGGCTTGAGTTTCAGTGCAGGAACTTGAGGGCATGAGATTCAGTGCACGAGTTTCAGAGCATGAGATTCAGGGCATGAGATTCAGGTCATGATTTTCAAGGCAGGAGATTCAGGGCAGGTGTTTCAGTGCAGGAGTTTCAGGACATGAGATTCAGGGCATGAGTTTCAGTGCAGTAACTTGAGGTCATGAGATTCAGTGCACGAGTTTCAGAGCGTGAGATTCAGGGCATGAGATTCAGGGCATGAGTTTCAGGGCAGGAGATTCAGGGCAGGTGTTTCAGTGCAGGAGTTTCAGGGCATGAGATTCAGGACATGAGATTCAGGGCATGAGTTTTAGGACAGGAGATTCAGGGCATGAGTTTCAGGGCATGAGTTTCAGGGCATGTGTTTCAGGGCAGGAGTTTCAGGGCATGTAATTCAGGGCGTGAGTTTCAGGATATGAGATTCATGGCATGAGTTTCAGTGCAGGAGTTTCAGGGCATGAGATTCAGGGCATGAGTTTCAGGGCATGAGATTCAGGGCAGGTATTTCAGGGCATGTAATTCAGGGCATGAGTTTCTGGGCAGATGATTCAGGGCATGAGTTTTAGGGCATGTGATTCAGGGCATGAGTTTCAGTGCATGAGTTTCAGGGCAGGAGTTTCAGGCTATGTGATTTAGGGCATGAGTTTCAGGGCATGAGATTCAGGGCTTGAGTTTCAGGGAATGAGGTTCAGGGCATGAGTTTCAGGGCATGAGATTCAGGGCATGAGTTTCAGTGCAGGAACTTGAGGGCATGAGATTCAGTGCACGAGTTTCAGAGCATGAGATTCAGGGCATGAGATTCAGGGCATGATTTTTAAGGCAGGAGATTCAGGGCTGGTGTTTCAGTGCAGGAGTTTCAGGGCATGAGATTCAGGGTATGAGATTCAGGGCATGAGATTCAGGGCATGAGTTTCAGGGCATGAGATTCAGGGCTGGTATTTCAGGGCATGTAATTCAGGGCATGAGTTTCTTGGCAGATGATTCAGGGCAGGAATTTTAGGGTATGTGATTCAGGGCATGTAATTCAGGGCATGAGTTTCTGGGCAGATGATTCAGGGCAGGAATTTTAGGGCATGTGATTCAGGGCATGAGTTTCAGTGCATGACTTTCAGGGCAGTAGTTTCAGGGTATGTGATTTAGGGTATGAGTTTCAGGGCATGAGATTCAGGGCTTGAGTTTCAGGGCATGAGATTCAGTGCAGGAGTTTTAGGGCATGTGATTCAGGGCACGAGTTTGAGTGCATGAGTTTCAGGGCAGGAGTTTCAGGGTATGTGATTTAGGGCATGAGTTTCAGAGCATGAGATTCAGGGCATGAGATTCAGGTCATGATTTTCAAGGCAGGAGATTCAGGGCAGGTGTTTCAGTCCAGGAGTTTCAGGACATGAGATTCAGGGCATGAGTTTCAGTGCAGTAACTTGAGGTCATGAGATTCAGTGCACGAGTTTCAGAGCGTGAGATTCAGGGCATGAGATTCAGGGCATGAGTTTCAGGGCAGGAGATTCAGGGCAGGTGTTTCAGTGCAGGAGTTTCAGGGCATGACATTCAGGACATGAGATTCAGGGCATGAGTTTTAGGACAGGAGATTCAGGGCATGAGTTTCAGGGCATGAGTTTCAGGGCATGAGTTTCAGGGCAGGAGTTTCAGGGCATGTAATTCAGGGCGTGAGTTTCAGGATATGAGATTCATGGCATGAGTTTCAGTGCAGGAGTTTCAGGGCATGAGATTCAGGGCATGAGTTTCAGGGCATGAGATTCAGGGCAGGTATTTCAGGGCATGTAATTCAGGGCATGAGTTTCTGGGCAGATGATTCAGGGCATGAGTTTTAGGGCATGTGATTCAGGGCATGAGTTTCAGTGCATGAGTTTCAGGGCAGGAGTTTCATGGTATGTGATTTAGGGCATGAGTTTCAGGGCATGAGATTCAGGGCTTGAGTTTCAGGGAATGAGGTTCAGGGCATGAGTTTCAGGGCATGAGATTCAGGGCATGAGTTTCAGTGCAGGAACTTGAGGGCATGAGATTCAGTGCACGAGTTTCAGAGCATGAGATTCAGGGCATGAGATTCAGGGCATGATTTTTAAGGCAGGTGATTCAGGGCTGGTGTTTCAGTGCAGGAGTTTCAGGGCATGAGATTCAGGGTATGAGATTCAGGGCATGAGATTCAGGGCATGAGTTTCAGGGCATGAGATTCAGGGCTGGTATTTCAGGGCATGTAATTCAGGGCATGAGTTTCTTGGCAGATGATTCAGGGCAGGAATTTTAGGGTATGTGATTCAGGGCATGTAATTCAGGGCATGAGTTTCTGGGCAGATGATTCAGGGCAGGAATTTTAGGGCATGTGATTCAGGGCATGAGTTTCAGTGCATGACTTTCAGGGCAGTAGTTTCAGGGTATGTGATTTAGGGTATGAGTTTCAGGGCATGAGATTCAGGGCTTGAGTTTCAGGGCATGAGATTCAGTGCAGGAGTTTTAGGGCATGTGATTCCGGGCACGAGTTTGAGTGCATGAGTTTCAGGGCAGGAGTTTCAGGGTATGTGATTTAGGGCATGAGTTTCAGAGCATGAGATTCAGGGTATGATTTTCAGGGCAGGAGATTCAGGGAATGAGTTTCAGGGCATGAGATTCAGGGCAGGTATTCCAGGGCATGTAATTCAGGGCATGAGTTTCTGGGCAGATGATTCAGGGCATGAGTTTTAGGGCATGTGATTCAGGGCACGAGTTTCAGTGCATGAGTTTCAGGGCAGGAGTTTCAGGGTATGTGATGTAGGGCAAGAGTTTCAGGGCATGAGATTCAGGGCTTGAGATTCAGGGCATGAGTTTCAGAGCATGAGATTCAGGGCATGAGATTCAGGGCATGATTTTCAGGGCAGGAGATTCAGGGCAGGTGTTTCAGTGCAGGAGTTTCAGGGCATGAGATTCAGGGCATTAGATTCAGGGCATGAGTTTCAGGACAGGAGATTCAGGGCATGAATTTCAGGGCATGAGTTTCAGGGCATGAGATTCAGGGCATGAGATTCAGGGCTTCATTTTCAGGGCAGGAGATTCAGGGCAGGTGTTTCAGTGCAGGAGTTTCAGGGCACGAGATTCAGGGCATGAGATTCAGGGCATGAGTTTCAGGGCATGAGTTTCAGGGCAGGAGTTTCAGGGCATGTGATTCAAGGCGTGAGTTTCAGGATATGAGATTCATGGCATGAGTTTCAGTGCAGGTGTTTCAGGGCATGAGATTCAGAGCATGAGTTTCAGTGCATGAGTTTGAGGGCAGGAGTTTCAAGGCATGAGATTCAGGGCATGAGTTTCAGTGCATGAGTTTGAGGGCAGGAGTTTCTGGGCATGAGATTCAGGGCATGAGTTTCAGGGCATGAGATTCAGGGCAGGTATTTCAGGGCATGTAATTCAGGGCATGAGTTTCTGGGCAGATGATTCAGGGCATGAGTTTTAAGGCATGTGATTCAGGGCATGAGTTTCAGTGCATGAGTTTCAGGGCAGGAGTTTCAGGGTATGTGATTTAGGGCATGAGTTTCAGGGCATGAGATTCAGGGCTTGAGTTTCAGGGCATGAGGTTCAGGGCATGAGTTTCAGAGCATGAGATTCAGGGCTTGAGTTTCAGTGCAGGAACTTGAGGGCATGAGATTCAGTGCACGAGTTTCAGACCATGAGATTCAGGGCATGAGATTCAGGGCATGAGTTTCAGAGCAGGAGATTCAGGGCAGGTGTTTCAGTGCAGGAGTTTCAGGGCATGAGATTCAGGGCATGAGTTTCAGGGCATGAGATTCAGGGCAGGTATTTCAGGGCATGTAATTCAGGGCATAAGTTTCTGGGCAGATGATTCAGGGCATGAGTTTTAGGGCATGTGATTCAGGGCATGAGTTTCAGTGCATGAGTTTCAGGGCAGGAGTTTCAGGGTATGTGATTTAGGGCATGAGTTTCAGGGCATGAGATTCAGGGCTTGAGTTTCAGGGAATGAGGTTCAGGGCATGAGTTTCAGGGCATGAGATTCAGGGCATGAGTTTCAGTGCAGGAACTTGAGGGCATGAGATTCAGTGCACGAGTTTCAGAGCATGAGATTCAGGGCATGAGATTCAGGGCATGATTTTTAAGGCAGGAGATTCAGGGCTGGTGTTTCAGTGCAGGAGTTTCAGGGCATGAGATTCAGGGTATGAGATTCAGGGCATGAGTTTCAGGGCATGAGATTCAGGGCAGGTATTTCAGGGCATGTAATTCAGGGCATGAGTTTCTGGGCAGATGATTCAGGGCAGGAATTTTAGGGCATGTGATTCAGGGCATGTAATTCAGGGCATGAGTTTCTGGGCAGATGATTCAGGGCAGGAATTTTAGGGCATGTGATTCAGGGCATGAGTTTCAGTGCATGAGTTTCAGGGCAGTAGTTTCAGGGTATGTGATTTAGGTTATGAGTTTCAGGGCATGAGATTCAGGGCTTGAGTTTCAGGGCATGAGATTCAGGGCAGGAGTTTCAGGGCATGTAATTCAGGGCGTGAGTTTCAGGATATGAGATTCATGGCATGAGTTTCAGTGCAGGAGTTTCAGGGCATGAGATTCAGGGAATGAGTTTCAGGGCATGAGATTCAGGGCAGGTATTTCAGGGCATGTAATTCAGGGCATGAGTTTCTGGGCAGATGATTCAGGGCATGAGTTTTAGGGCATGTGATTCAGGGCATGAGTTTCAGTGCATGAGTTTCAGGGCAGGAGTTTCAGGCTATGTGATTTAGGGCATGAGTTTCAGGGCATGAGATTCAGGGCTTGAGTTTCAGGGAATGAGGTTCAGGGCATGAGTTTCAGGGCATGAGATTCAGGGCATGAGTTTCAGTGCAGGAACTTGAGGGCATGAGATTCAGTGCACGAGTTTCAGAGCATGAGATTCAGGGCATGAGATTCAGGGCATGATTTTTAAGGCAGGAGATTCAGGGCTGGTGTTTCAGTGCAGGAGTTTCAGGGCATGAGATTCAGGGTTTGAGATTCAGGGCATGAGATTCAGGGCATGAGTTTCAGGGCATGAGATTCAGGGCTGGTATTTCAGGGCATGTAATTCAGGGCATGAGTTTCTTGGCAGATGATTCAGGGCAGGAATTTTAGGGTATGTGATTCAGGGCATGTAATTCAGGGCATGAGTTTCTGGGCAGATGATTGAGGGCAGGAATTTTAGGGCATGTGATTCAGGGCATGAGTTTCAGTGCATGACTTTCAGGGCAGTAGTTTCAGGGTATGTGATTTAGGGTATGAGTTTCAGGGCATGAGATTCAGGGCTTGAGTTTCAGGGCATGAGATTCAGTGCAGGAGTTTTAGGGCAAGTGATTCAGGGCACGAGTTTGAGTGCATGAGTTTCAGGGCAGGAGTTTCAGGGTATGTGATTTAGCGCATGAGTTTCAGAGCATGAGATTCAGGGCATGAGATTCAGGTCATGATTTTCAAGGCAGGAGATTCAGGGCAGGTGTTTCAGTCCAGGAGTTTCAGGACATGAGATTCAGGGCATGAGTTTCAGTGCAGTAACTTGAGGTCATGAGATTCAGTGCACGAGTTTCAGAGCGTGAGATTCAGGGCATGAGATTCAGGGCATGAGTTTCAGGGCAGGAGATTCAGGGCAGGTGTTTCAGTGCAGGAGTTTCAGGGCATGAGATTCAGGACATGAGATTCAGGGCATGAGTTTTAGGACAGGAGATTCAGGGCATGAGTTTCTGGGCATGAGTTTCAGGGCATGAGTTTCAGGGCAGGAGTTTCAGGGCATGTAATTCAGGGCGTGAGTTTCAGGATATGAGATTCATGGCATGAGTTTCAGTGCAGGAGTTTCAGGGCATGAGATTCAGGGCATGAGTTTCTGGGCATGAGATTCAGGGCAGGTATTTCAGGGCATGTAATTCAGGGCATGAGTTTCTGGGCAGATGATTCAGGGCATGAGTTTTAGGGCATGTGATTCAGGGCATGAGTTTCAGTGCATGAGTTTCAGGGCAGGAGTTTCAGGGTATGTGATTTAGGGCATGAGTTTCAGGGCATGAGATTCAGGGCTTGAGTTTCAGGGAATGAGGTTCAGGGCATGAGTTTCAGGGCATGAGATTCAGGGCATGAGTTTCAGTGCAGGAACTTGAGGGCATGAGATTCAGTGCACGAGTTTCAGAGCATGAGATTCAGGGCATGAGATTCAGGGCATGATTTTTAAGGCAGGAGATTCAGGGCTGGTGTTTCAGTGCAGGAGTTTCAGGGCATGAGATTCAGGGTATGAGATTCAGGGCATGAGATTCAGGGCATGAGTTTCAGGGCATGAGATTCAGGGCTGGTATTTCAGGGCATGTAATTCAGGGCATGAGTTTCTTGGCAGATGATTCAGGGCAGGAATTTTAGGGTATGTGATTCAGGGCATGTAATTCAGGGCATGAGTTTCTGGGCAGATGATTCAGGGCAGGAATTTTAGGGCATGTGATTCAGGGCATGAGTTTCAGTGCATGACTTTCAGGGCAGTAGTTTCAGGGTATGTGATTTAGGGTATGAGTTTCAGGGCATGAGATTCAGGGCTTGAGTTTCAGGGCATGAGATTCAGTGCAGGAGTTTCAGGGCATGTGATTCAGGGCACGAGTTTGAGTGCATGAGTTTCAGGGCAGGAGTTTCAGGGTATGTGATTTAGGGCATGAGTTTCAGAGCATGAGATTCAGGGTATGATTTTCAGGGCAGGAGATTCAGGGAATGAGTTTCAGGGCATGAGATTCAGGGCAGGTATTCCAGGGCATGTAATTCAGGGCATGAGTTTCTGGGCAGATGATTCAGGGCATGAGTTTTAGGGCATGTGATTCAGGGCACGAGTTTCAGTGCATGAGTTTCAGGGCAGGAGTTTCAGGGTATGTGATGTAGGGCAAGAGTTTCAGGGCATGAGATTCAGGGCTTGAGATTCAGGGCATGAGTTTCAGAGCATGAGATTCAGGGCATGAGATTCAGGGCATGATTTTCAGGGCAGGAGATTCAGGGCAGGTGTTTCAGTGCAGGAGTTTCAGGGCATGAGATTCAGGGCATTAGATTCAGGGCATGAGTTTCAGGACAGGAGATTCAGGGCATGAATTTCAGGGCATGAGTTTCAGGGCATGAGATTCAGGGCATGAGATTCAGGGCTTCATTTTCAGGGCAGGAGATTCAGGGCAGGTGTTTCAGTGCAGGAGTTTCAGGGCACGAGATTCAGGGCATGAGATTCAGGGCATGAGTTTCAGGGCATGAGTTTCAGGGCAGGAGTTTCAGGGCATGTGATTCAAGGCGTGAGTTTCAGGATATGAGATTCATGGCATGAGTTTCAGTGCAGGTGTTTCAGGGCATGAGATTCAGGGCATGAGTTTCAGTGCATGAGTTTGACGGCAGGAGTTTCAAGGCATGAGATTCAGGTCATGAGTTTCAGTGCATGAGTTTGAGGGCAGGAGTTTCTGGGCATGAGATTCAGGGCATGAGTTTCAGGGCATGAGATTCAGGGCAGGTATTTCAGGGCATGTAATTCAGGGCATGAGTTTCTGGGCAGATGATTCAGGGCATGAGTTTTAGGGCATGTGATTCAGGGCATGAGTTTCAGTGCATGAGTTTCAGGGCAGGAGTTTCAGGGTATGTGATTTAGGGCATGAGTTTCAGGGCATGAGATTCAGGGCTTGAGTTTCAGGGCATGAGGTTCAGGGCATGAGTTTCAGAGCATGAGATTCAGGTCTTGAGTTTCAGTGCAGGAACTTGAGGGCATGAGATTCAGTGCACGAGTTTCAGACCATGAGATTCAGGGCATGAGATTCAGGGCATGAGTTTCAGGGCAGGAGATTCAGGGCAGGTGTTTCAGTGCAGGAGCTTCAGGGCATGAGATTCAGGACATGAGATTCAGGGCATGAGTTTTAGGACAGGAGATTCAGGGCATGAGTTTCAGGGCATGAGTTTCAGGGCATGAGTTTCAGGGCAGGAGTTTCAGGGCATGTAATTCAGGGCGTGAGTTTCAGTATATGAGATTCATGGCATGAGTTTCAGTGCAGGAGTTTCAGGGCATGAGATTCAGGGCATGAGTTTCAGGGCATGAGATTCAGTTCAGGTATTTCAGGGCATGTAATTCAGGACATGAGTTTCTGGGCAAATGATTCAGGGCATGAGTTTTAGGGCATGTGATTCAGGGCATGAGTTTCAGTGCATGAGTTTCAGGGCAGGAGTTTCAGGGTATGTGATTTAGGGCATGAGTTTCAGGGCATGAGATTCAGGGCTTGAGTTTCAGGGAATGAGGTTCAGGGCATGAGTTTCAGTGCAGGAACTTGAGGGCATGAGATTCAGTGCACGAGTTTCAGAGCATGAGATTCAGGGCATGAGATTCAGGGCATGATTTTTAAGGCAGGAGATTCAGGGCTGGTGTTTCAGTGCAGGAGTTTCAGGGCATGAGATTCAGGGTATGAGATTCAGGGCATGAGTTTCAGGGCATGAGATTCAGGGCAGGTATTTCAGGGCATGTAATTCAGGGCATGAGTTTCTGGGCAGATGATTCAGGGCAGGAATTTTAGGGCATGTGATTCAGGGCATGTAATTCAGGGCATGAGTTTCTGGGCAGATGATTCAGGGCAGGAATTTTAGGGCATGTGATTCAGGGCATGAGTTTCAGTGCATGAGTTTCAGGGCAGTAGTTTCAGGGTATGTGATTTAGGGTATGAGTTTCAGGGCATGAGATTCAGGGCTTGAGTTTCAGGGCATGAGATTCAGGGCAGGAGTTTTAGGGCATGTGATTCAGGGCACGAGTTTGAGTGCATGAGTTTCAGGGCAGGAGTTTCAGGGTATGTGATTTAGGGCATGAGTTTCAGAGCATGAGATTCAGGGCATGAGATTCAGGGTATGATTTTCAGGGCAGGAGATTCAGGGCAGGTGTTTCAGTGCGGGAGTTTCAGGGCATGAGATTCAGAGCATGAGATTCAGGGCATGAGTTTTAGGACAGGAGATTCAGGGCATGAGTTTCAGGGCATGAGTTTCAGGGCATGAGTTTCAGGGCAGGAGTTTCAGGGCATGTAATTCAGGGCGTGAGTTTCAGGATATGAGATTCATGGCATGAGTTTGAGTGCAGGAGTTTCAGGGCATGAGATTCAGGGCATGAGTTTCAGGGCATGAGATTCAGGGCAGGCATTTCAGGGCATGTAATTCAGGGCATGAGTTTCTGGGCAGATGATTCAGGGCAGGAGTTTTAGGGCATGAGAATCAGGGCATGAGATTCAGGGCATGAGTTTCCGGGCATGAGATTCAGGGCAGGTATTTCAGGGCATGTAATTCAGGGCATGATTTTCTGGGCAGATGATTCAGGGCAGGAAATTTAGGGCATTTGATTCAGGGCATGAGTTTCAGTGCATGAGTTTCAGGGCAGTAGTTTCAGGGTATGTGATTTAGGGCATGAGTTTCAGGGCATGAGATTCAGGGCTTGAGTTTCAGGGCATGAGGTTCAGGGCATGAGTTTCAAGGCATGAGTTTCAGGGCAGGAGTTTTAGGGCATGTGATTCAGGGCATGAGTTTGAGTGCATGAGTTTCAGGGCAGGAGTTTCAGGGTATGTGATTTAGGGCATGAGATTCCGGGCATGAGATTCAGGGCTTGAGTTTCAGGGCATGAGGTTCAGGGCATGAGTTTCAGGTCATGAGATTCAGGGCATGAGTTTCAGTGCAGGAACTTGAGGGCTTGAGATTCAGGGCATGAGTTTCAGAGAATGAGATTCAGGGCTTGAGATTCAGGGCATGATTTTCAGGGCAGGAGATTCAGGGCAGGTGTTTCAGTGCAGGAGTTTCAGGGCATGAGATTCAGGGCATGAGATTCAGGGCATGAGTTTCAGGACAGGAAATTCAGGGCATGAGTTTCAGGGCATGAGTTTCAGGGCAGGAGTTTCAGGGCATGTGATTCAGGGCGTGAGTTTCAGGATATGAGATTCATGGCATGAGTTTCAGTGCAGGAGTTTCAGGGCATGAGATTCAGGGCTTGAGTTTCAGGGCATGAGGTTCAGGGCATGAGTTTCAGGTCATGAGATTCAGGGCATGAGTTTCAGTGCAGGAACTTGAGGGGATGAGATTCAGGGCATGAGTTTCAGAGCATGAGATTCAGGGCATGAGATTCAGGGCATGATTTTCAGGGCAGGAGATTCAGGGCAGGTGTTTCAGTGCAGGAGTTTCAGGGCATGAGATTCAGGGCATGAGATTCAGGGCATGAGTTTCAGGACAGGAAATTCAGGGCATGAGTTTCAGGGCATGAGTTTCAGGGCAGGAGTTTCAGGGCATGTGATTCAGGGCGTGAGTTTCAGGATATGAGATTCATGGCATGAGTTTCAGTGCAGGAGTTTCAGGGCATGAGATTCAGGGCATGAGTTTCAGAGCATGAGATTCAGGGCATGAGATTCAGGGCATGATTTTCAGGGCAGGAGATTCAGGGCAGGTGTTTCAGTGCAGGAGTTTCAGGGCTTGAGATTCAGGGCATGAGATTCAGGGCATGAGTTTCAGGACAGGAGATTCAGGGCATGAGTTTCAGGGCATGAGATTCAGGGCATGAGATTCAGGGCTTCATTTTTAGGGCTGGAGATTCAGGGCAGGTGTTTCAGTGCAGGAGTTTCAGGGCACGAGATTCAGGGCATGAGATTCAGGGCATGAGTTTCAGGGCATGAGTTTCAGGGCATGAGTTTCAGGGCAGGAGTTTCAGGGCATGTGATTCAAGGCGTGAGTTTCAGGATATGTGATTCATGGCATGAGTTTCAGTGCAGGTGTTTCAGGGCATGAGATTCAGGGCATGAGTTTCAGTGCATGAGTTTCAGTGCATGAGTTTGAGGGCAGGAGTTTCAAGGCATGAGATTCAGAGCATGAGTTTCAGTGCATGAGTTTGAGGGCAGGAGTTTCAGGGCATGAGATTCAGGGCATGAGTTTCAGGGCATGAGATTCAGGGCAGGTATTTCAGGGCATGTAATTCAGGGCATGAGTTTCTGGGCCGATGATTCAGGGCATGAGTTTTAGGGCATGTGATTCAGGGCATGAGTTTCAGTGCATGAGTTTCAGGGCAGGAGTTTCAGGGTATGTGATGTAGGGCATGAGTTTCAGGGCATAAGGTTCAGGGCTTGAGATTCAGGGCATGAGTTTCAGAGCATGAGATTCAGGGCATGAGATTCAGGGCATGATTTTCAGGGCAGGAGATTCAGGGCAGGTGTTTCAGTGCAGGAGTTTCAGGGCATGAGATTCAGGGCATGATATTCAGGGCATGAGTTTCAGGACAGGAGATCCAGGGCATGAGTTTCAGGGCATGAGTTTCAGGACATGAGATTCAGGGCATGAGATTCAGGGCTTCATTTTCAGGGCAGGAGATTCAGGGCAGGTGTTTCAGTGCAGGAGTTTCAGGGCAGGAGTTTCAGGGCATGTGATTCAAGGCGTGAGTTTCAGGATATGAGATTCATGGCATGAGTTTCAGTGCAGGTGTTTCAGGACATGAGATTCAGGGCATGAGTTTCAGTGCATGAGTTTGAGGGCAGGAGTTTCAAGGCATGAGATTCAGGGCATGAGTTTCAGTGCATGAGTTTGAGGGCAGGAGTTTCAGGGCATCAGATTCAGGGCATGAGTTTCAGGGCATGAGATTCAGGGCAGGTATTTCAGGGCATGTAATTCAGGGCATGAGTTTCTGGGCAGATGATTCAGGGCATGAGTTTTAGGGCATGTGATTCAGGGCATGAGTTTCAGTGCATGAGTTTCAGGGCAGGAGTTTCAGGGTATGTGATTTAGGGCATGAGTTTCAGGGCATGAGATTCAGGGCTTGAGTTTCAGGGCATGAGGTTTTGGGCATGAGATTCAGGGCTTGAGTTTCAGTGCAGGAACTTGAGGGCATGAGATTCAGTGCACGAGTTTCAGAGCATGAGATTCAGGGCATGAGATTCAGGTCATGATTTTCAAGGCAGGAGATTCAAGGCAGGTGTTTCAGTGCAGGAGTTTCAGGACATGAGATTCAGGGCACGAGTTTCAGAGCGTGAGATTCAGGGCATGAGATTCAGGGCATGAGTTTCAGGGCAGGAGATTCAGGGCAGGTGTTTCAGTGCAGGAGTTTCAGGGCATGAGATTCAGGACATGAGATTCAGGGCATGAGTTTTAGGACAGGAGATTCAGGGCATGAGTTTCAGGGCATGAGTTTCAGGGCATGAGTTTCAGGGCAGGAGCTTCAGGGCATGTAATTCAGGGCGTGAGTTTCAGGATATGAGATTCATGGCATGAGTTTCAGTGCAGGAGTTTCAGGGCATGAGATTCAGGGCATGTGTTTCAGGCCATGAGATTCAGGGCAGGTATTTCAGGGCATGTAATTCAGGGCATGAGTTTCTGGGCAGATGATTCAGGGCATGAGTTTTAGGGCATGTGATTCAGGGCATGAGTTTCAGTGCATGAGTTTCAGGGCAGGAGTTTCAGGGTATGTGATTTAGGGCATGAGTTTCAGGGCATGAGATTCAGGGCTTGAGTTTCAGGGCATGAGGTTCAGGGCATGAGCTTCAGGGTATGAGATTCAGGGCATGAGTTTCAGTGCAGGAACTTGAGGGCATGAGATTCAGTGCACGAGTTTCAGAGCATGAGATTCAGGGCATGAGATTCAGGGCATGATTTTCAAGGCAGGAGATTCAGGGCTGGTGTTTCAGTGCAGGAGTTTCAGGGCATGAGATTCAGGGCATGAGATTCAGGGCATGAGTTTCAGGGCATGAGATTCAGGGCAGGTATTTCAGGGCATGTAATTCAGGGCATGAGTTTCTTGGCAGATGATTCAGGGCAGGAATTTTAGGGTATGTGATTCAGGGCATGTAATTCAGGGCATGAGTTTCTGGGCAGATGATTCAGGGCAGGAATTTTAGGGCATGTGATTTAGGGTATGAGTTTCAGGGCATGAGATTCAGGGCTTGAGTTTCAGGGCATGAGATTCAGTGCAGGAGTTTTAGGGCATGTGGTTCAGAGCACGAGTTTGAGTGCATGAGTTTCAGGGCAGGAGTTTCAGGGTATGTGATTTAGGGCATGAGTTTCAGAGCATGAGATTCAGGGCATGAGATTCAGGGTATGATTTTCAGGGCAGGAGATTCAGGGCATGAGTTTCAGTGCATGAGTTTGTGGCCAGGAGTTTCAGGGCATGAGATTCAGGGCATGAGTTTCTGGGCAGATGATTCAGGGCATGAGTTTTAGGGCATGTGATTCAGGGCATGAGTTTCAGTGCATGAGTTTCAGGGCAGGAGTTTCAGGGTATGTGATTTAGGGCATGAGTTTCAGGGCATGAGATTCAGGGCTTGAGTTTCAGGGAATGAGGTTCAGGGCATGAGTTTCAGGGCATGAGATTCAGGGCATGAGTTTCAGTGCAGGAACTTGAGGGCATGAGATTCAGTGCACGAGTTTCAGAGCATGAGATTCAGGGCATGAGATTCAGGGCATGATTTTTAAGGCAGGAGATTCAGGGCTGGTGTTTCAGTGCAGGAGTTTCAGGGCATGAGATTCAGGGTATGAGATTCAGGGCATGAGTTTCAGGGCATGAGATTCAGGGCAGGTATTTCAGGGCATGTAATTCAGGGCATGAGTTTCTGGGCAGATGATTCAGGGCAGGAATTTTAGGGCATGTGATTCAGGGCATGTAATTCAGGGCATGAGTTTCTGGGCAGATGATTCAGGGCAGGAATTTTAGGGCATGTGATTCAGGGCATGAGTTTCAGTGCATGAGTTTCAGGGCAGTAGTTTCAGGGTATGTGATTTAGGGTATGAGTTTCAGGGCATGAGATTCAGGGCTTGAGTTTCAGGGCATGAGATTCAGGGCAGGAGTTTTAGGGCATGTGATTCAGGGCACGAGTTTGAGTGCATGAGTTTCAGGGCAGGAGTTTCAGGGTATGTGATTTAGGGCATGAGTTTCAGAGCATGAGATTCAGGGCATGAGATTCAGGGTATGATTTTCAGGGCAGGAGATTCAGGGCAGGTGTTTCAGTGCAGGAGTTTCAGGACATGAGATTCAGAGCATGAGATTCAGGGCATGAGTTTTAGGACAGGAGATTCAGGGCATGAGTTTCAGGGCATGAGTTTCAGGGCAGGAGTTTCAGGGCAGGAACTTGAGGGCATGAGATTCAGTGCACGAGTTTCAGAGCATGAGATTCAGGGCATGAGATTCAGGGCATGATTTTCAAGGCAGGAGATTCAGGGCTGGTGTTTCAGTGCAGGAGTTTCAGGGCATGAGATTCAGGGCATGAGATTCAGGGCATGAGTTTCAGGGCATGAGATTCAGGGCAGGTATTTCAGGGCATGTAATTCAGGGCATGAGTTTCTTGGCAGATGATTCAGGGCAGGAATTTTAGGGTATGTGATTCAGGGCATGTAATTCAGGGCATGAGTTTCTGGGCAGATGATTCAGGGCAGGAATTTTAGGGCATGTGATTCAGGGCATGAGTTTCAGTGCATGACTTTCAGGGCAGTAGTTTCAGGGTATGTGATTTAGGGTATGAGTTTCAGGGCATGAGATTCAGGGCTTGAGTTTCAGGGCATGAGATTCAGTGCAGGAGTTTTAGGGCATGTGGTTCAGAGCACGAGTTTGAGTGCATGAGTTTCAGGGCAGGAGTTTCAGGGTATGTGATTTAGGGCATGAGTTTCAGAGCATGAGATTCAGGGCATGAGATTCAGGGTATGATTTTCAGGGCAGGAGATTCAGGGCATGAGTTTCAGTGCATGAGTTTGTGGCCAGGAGTTTCAGGGCATGAGATTCAGGGCATGAGTTTCTGGGCAGATGATTCAGGGCATGAGTTTTAGGGCATGTGATTCAGGGCATGAGTTTCAGTGCATGAGTTTCAGGGCAGGAGTTTCAGGGTATGTGATTTAGGGCATGAGTTTCAGGGCATGAGATTCAGGGCTTGAGTTTCAGGGAATGAGGTTCAGGGCATGAGTTTCAGGGCATGAGATTCAGGGCATGAGTTTCAGTGCAG
>NW_027276437.1:0-39585 GCF_030028105.1 Mobula birostris | reverse complement strand
TCTCCCTCTCTGACTGGTTTCATGTCTCTATCTCACTGACCAGTTTCAGGTCTCTCTCTCTCTCCTTCTCTTGACCAGCTTCCGTTATCTCTCTCCTTCTCTGACAGGTTTCAGTTCTCACTCTCTCCCTCTTTGACCCTTTTCAGGTCTGTCTCCCTCTGTCTGACCTGTTTCAGGTCTTTCTCTCTCTCTCTGACCGGTTTCATGTCTCTCTCTCCCTCTTTGACTGGTTTCAGGTCTCACTGTCTCCCTCTCTGACCGGTTTCAGCTCTCTCTCTCTCTCTCTCTCTCTGACTGGTTTCAGGTCTCTGTCCCTCTCAGACCGGTTTCAGGTCTCTCTCTCTCTCTCCCTCTCTGACCGGTTTCAGGTCTCTCTCTCTCTCTCTCACTAACCGGTTTCAGGTCTCTCTCTCTACCTGTGACCGGTTTCAGGACTCTCTCTCCCGCTCTGAATGGTTTCAGGTCTTTCTCTCTCTCTCTGACCGTTTTCATGTCTGTCTTCCTTTCTGACCGGTTTCTGGTTTCTCTCTCTCTGATCAGTTTCAGGGCCTTTCTCTCCCTCTCTGAACGGTTTGCAGTCTCTCTGTCCGTCTGTGACGGGTTTCAGGTCTCTCTCGCTCTCTCTCTCTCTCTGACCGGTTTCAGGTCTCTCTCGCTCTCTCTTTCTCTCTCTCACCGGTTTCATGTCTCTCTCTCCCTCTCTGACCGGTTTCATGTCTCTCTCTCACTGACCGGTTTCAGGTCTCTCTCTCTCTCTCTGACCGGTTTCAGTTCTCTCTCTCTCTCTCTGACCGGTTTCAGGTCTATCTCTCTCTCTCTCTGACCGGTTTCCGTTCTCTCTCTCCCTCTCTGACCGGTTTCAGGTCTCTCTCTGCCTCTCTGACCGGTTTCATGTCTCTCTCTCCCTCTCTGACCGGTTTCAGATCTCTCACTCCCTGTCTGACCGGTATCAGCTCTCTCTCTCTCCCTCTCTGAACGGTTTCAGGTCTCTCTGTCTCTCTCTGACCATTTTCATGTCTGTCTCCCTCTCTTACCGGTTTCTGGTTTCTCTCTCTCTGATTGGTTTCAGAGCCTTTCTCTCCCTTTCTGACCGGTTTCCGGTCACTCTGCCCGTCTCTGACCGGTTTCAGGTCTCACTCTCTCTCTCTCTCTGACCGTTTTCAGGTCTCTCTCGCTCTCTCTTTCTCTCTCTCTCCAGTTTCAGGTCTCTCTCTCCCTCTCTGACCAGTTTCAGGTCTCTCTCTGTCTCTCTCTCTGAACGGCTTCCATTCTCTCTCTCCCTTTTTGACCGGTTTCAGGTCTGTCTCCCTCTCTCTGACCGGTTTCAGGTCTCTCTCTCCCTCTCTGAGCGATTTTACCATCTATCTCTCACTCCCTATCTGACCGGTTTCAGGTCTCTCTCTCTCTCCCTCTCTGACCGGTTTCAGTTCTCTCTCTGCCTCTCTGACCGGCATCAGGTGTCTCTCTCTCTCTGTGACCGGTTTCATGTCTCTCTGCCTCTCTGACCTGTTTCCATTCTCTCTCTCACTCTCTGACCGGATTCTGGTCTCTCTCTCCCTCTCTGACCAGTTTCAGATCTCTCACTCCCTGTCTGACCGGTATCAGCTCTCTCTCTCTCCCTCTCTGAACGGTTTCAGGTCTCTCTGTCTCTCTCTGACCATGTTCATGTCTGTCTCCCTCTCTGACTGTTTTCAGGTCTCTCTCCCTCTCTCTGAGTGGTTTCAGGTCTCTCTCTCTCTCTTTCTGACCGGTTTCCATTCTCTCTCTCACTCTCTGACCGGTTTCATGTCGTTCTCTTCCTCTCTGTCCAGTTTCAGGTCTCTCTCTCTCTCTCTGATGTGTTTCAGGTCACTCTCTCTTTCTGTCTCTGACCGGTTTCAGGTCGCACTGTCTTTCTGTCTCTGACCGGTTTCAGGTCTCTCTCTCACTCTCTGACTGGTTTCATGTCTCTCTCTCTCTCTCTGATGTGTTTCAGGTCTCTCTCTCTCTGTCTGATGTGTTTCAGGTCACTCTCTCTTTCTGTCTCTGACCGGTTTCAGGTCTCACTGTCTTTCTGTCTCTGACTGGTTTCCAGTCTCTCTGTCCATCTCTGACCGGTTTCAGGTCTCTCTCGCTCGCTCTCTCTCTCTCTCTCTCTCTCTCTGACCATTTTCAGGTCTCTCTCTCTCTCTCTCTGATGGGTTTCATGTCTCTCTCTCCCTCTCTGACCAGTTTCAGGTCTCTCTCTGTCTCTCTCTCTGAACGGCTTCCATTCTCTCTCTCCCTCTTTGACCGGTTTCAGGTCTGTCTCCCTCTCTCTGACGGGTTTCAGGTCTCTCTCTCCCTCTCTGAGCGATTTCACCGTCCATCTCTCACTCCCTGTCTGACCGGTTTCAGGTCTCTCTCTCTCTCTCACTCTCTCTCTGACCGGTTTCTGTACTCTCTGTCCCTCTCTGACCGGTTTCAGGTCTCGCTCTCTCCCTCTTTGTCCGGTTTCAGGTCTGTCTCCCTCTCTCTGACCTGTTTCAGGTCTCTCTCTCCCTCTCTGACTGGTTTCAGTTCTCTCTCTGCCTCTCTGACCGGCTTCAGGTGTCTCTCTCTCTCTGTGATCGGTTTCATGTCTCTCTGCCTCTCTGACCTGTTTCTGGTTTCTCTCTCTCTGATCGGTTTCAGGTCTCTCTCTCCCTCTCTGACTGGTTTCATGTCTCTATCTCACTGACCAGTTTCAGGTCTCTCTCTCTCTCCTTCTCTTGACCAGCTTCCGTTATCTCTCTCCTTCTCTGACAGGTTTCAGTTCTCACTCTCTCCCTCTTTGACCCTTTTCAGGTCTGTCTCCCTCTGTCTGACCTGTTTCAGGTCTTTCTCTCTCTCTCTGACCGGTTTCATGTCTCTCTCTCCCTCTTTGACTGGTTTCAGGTCTCACTGTCTCCCTCTCTGACCGGTTTCAGCTCTCTCTCTCTCTCTCTCTCTCTGACTGGTTTCAGGTCTCTGTCCCTCTCAGACCGGTTTCAGGTCTCTCTCTCTCTCTCCCTCTCTGACCGGTTTCAGGTCTCTCTCTCTCTCTCTCACTAACCGGTTTCAGGTCTCTCTCTCTACCTGTGACCGGTTTCAGGACTCTCTCTCCCGCTCTGAATGGTTTCAGGTCTCTCTCTCTCTCTCTGACCGTTTTCATGTCTGTCTTCCTTTCTGACCGGTTTCTGGTTTCTCTCTCTCTGATCAGTTTCAGGGCCTTTCTCTCCCTCTCTGAACGGTTTGCAGTCTCTCTGTCCGTCTGTGACGGGTTTCAGGTCTCTCTCGCTCTCTCTCTCTCTCTGACCGGTTTCAGGTCTCTCTCGCTCTCTCTTTCTCTCTCTCACCGGTTTCATGTCTCTCTCTCCCTCTCTGACCGGTTTCATGTCTCTCTCTCACTGACCGGTTTCAGGTCTCTCTCTCTCTCTCTGACCGGTTTCAGTTCTCTCTCTCTCTCTCTGACCGGTTTCAGGTCTATCTCTCTCTCTCTCTGACCGGTTTCCGTTCTCTCTCTCCCTCTCTGACCGGTTTCAGGTCTCTCTCTGCCTCTCTGACCGGTTTCATGTCTCTCTCTCCCTCTCTGACCGGTTTCAGATCTCTCACTCCCTGTCTGACCGGTATCAGCTCTCTCTCTCTCCCTCTCTGAACGGTTTCAGGTCTCTCTGTCTCTCTCTGACCATTTTCATGTCTGTCTCCCTCTCTTACCGGTTTCTGGTTTCTCTCTCTCTGATTGGTTTCAGAGCCTTTCTCTCCCTTTCTGACCGGTTTCCGGTCACTCTGCCCGTCTCTGACCGGTTTCAGGTCTCACTCTCTCTCTCTCTCTGACCGTTTTCAGGTCTCTCTCGCTCTCTCTTTCTCTCTCTCTCCAGTTTCAGGTCTCTCTCTCCCTCTCTGACCAGTTTCAGGTCTCTCTCTGTCTCTCTCTCTGAACGGCTTCCATTCTCTCTCTCCCTTTTTGACCGGTTTCAGGTCTGTCTCCCTCTCTCTGACCGGTTTCAGGTCTCTCTCTCCCTCTCTGAGCGATTTTACCATCTATCTCTCACTCCCTATCTGACCGGTTTCAGGTCTCTCTCTCTCTCCCTCTCTGACCGGTTTCAGTTCTCTCTCTGCCTCTCTGACCGGCATCAGGTGTCTCTCTCTCTCTGTGACCGGTTTCATGTCTCTCTGCCTCTCTGACCTGTTTCCATTCTCTCTCTCACTCTCTGACCGGATTCTGGTCTCTCTCTCCCTCTCTGACCAGTTTCAGATCTCTCACTCCCTGTCTGACCGGTATCAGCTCTCTCTCTCTCCCTCTCTGAACGGTTTCAGGTCTCTCTGTCTCTCTCTGACCATGTTCATGTCTGTCTCCCTCTCTGACTGTTTTCAGGTCTCTCTCCCTCTCTCTGAGTGGTTTCAGGTCTCTCTCTCTCTCTTTCTGACCGGTTTCCATTCTCTCTCTCACTCTCTGACCGGTTTCATGTCGTTCTCTTCCTCTCTGTCCAGTTTCAGGTCTCTCTCTCTCTCTCTGATGTGTTTCAGGTCACTCTCTCTTTCTGTCTCTGACCGGTTTCAGGTCGCACTGTCTTTCTGTCTCTGACCGGTTTCAGGTCTCTCTCTCACTCTCTGACTGGTTTCATGTCTCTCTCTCTCTCTCTGATGTGTTTCAGGTCTCTCTCTCTCTGTCTGATGTGTTTCAGGTCACTCTCTCTTTCTGTCTCTGACCGGTTTCAGGTCTCACTGTCTTTCTGTCTCTGACTGGTTTCCAGTCTCTCTGTCCATCTCTGACCGGTTTCAGGTCTCTCTCGCTCGCTCTCTCTCTCTCTCTCTCTCTCTCTCTGACCATTTTCAGGTCTCTCTCTCTCTCTCTCTGATGGGTTTCATGTCTCTCTCTCCCTCTCTGACCAGTTTCAGGTCTCTCTCTGTCTCTCTCTCTGAACGGCTTCCATTCTCTCTCTCCCTCTTTGACCGGTTTCAGGTCTGTCTCCCTCTCTCTGACGGGTTTCAGGTCTCTCTCTCCCTCTCTGAGCGATTTCACCGTCCATCTCTCACTCCCTGTCTGACCGGTTTCAGGTCTCTCTCTCTCTCTCACTCTCTCTCTGACCGGTTTCTGTACTCTCTGTCCCTCTCTGACCGGTTTCAGGTCTCGCTCTCTCCCTCTTTGTCCGGTTTCAGGTCTGTCTCCCTCTCTCTGACCTGTTTCAGGTCTCTCTCTCCCTCTCTGACTGGTTTCAGTTCTCTCTCTGCCTCTCTGACCGGCTTCAGGTGTCTCTCTCTCTCTGTGATCGGTTTCATGTCTCTCTGCCTCTCTGACCTGTTTCTGGTTTCTCTCTCTCTGATCGGTTTCAGGTCTCTCTCTCCCTCTCTGACTAGTTTCAGGTCTCTCTCTCTCTTTCTCTGACCAGTTTCAGGTCTCTCTCTCCCTCTCTGACCAGTTTCAAGCCTCTCAGTCCCTTTCTGACCAGTTTTAGGTCTCCTCTCTCCCTCTATGACCGATTTCAGGTCTCTCTCCCTCTCTCTGACTGGGTTCAGGTCTCTCTCTATCTCGCTGACCAGTTTCCATTCTCTCTCTCACTCTCTCACCGGTTTCAGGTCTCTCTCTCTCTCTCTGACCGGTTTCCATTCTCTCTCCCACTCTCTGACAGGTTTCAGGTCTCTCTCTCCCTCTCTGTCCAGTTTCAGGTCTCTCTCTCTCTCTCTGATGTGTTACAGGTCACTCTCTCTTTCTGTCTCTGACCGGTTTCAGGTCTCTCTGTCTTTCTGTCTCTGACTGGTTTCAGGTCTCTCTATCTCCCTCTCTCTCTCTCTCTCTCTGCCTGGTTTCAGGTCTCTCTGTCCCTCTCTGACCAGTTTCAGGTCTCTCTCTCTCTCTCTCTCTCTCTCTCACTAACCGGTTTCAGGTCTCTCTCTCTCTCCCTCTGACCAGTTTCAGGACTATCTCTCCCTCTCTGAACAGTTTCAGGTCTCTCTCGCCCCATCTCTGATCGGTTTCAGGTCTTTGTCTCACTCTCTGAACGGTTTCAGGTCTCTCTATCCCTCTCTGACCCGTTTCAGTTCTCTCTCTTCGTCTCTGACCGGTTTCAGGTCTCTCTCTCTGTCTCTCAGACTGGTTTCTGGTTTCTCTCTCTCTGATCAGTTTCAGGGCCTTTCTCTCTCTCCTTCTGACCGGTTTCCGTTCTTTCTCTCACTCTCTGACCGGTTTCAGGTCTTTCTCTCACTCTCTGACCGGTTTCAGGTCTCTCTCTCTCTCTCTCTGACTGGTTTCTGGACTCTCTCTCCCTCTCTGAACGGTTTCAGTTCTCTCTCTCTCTCTCTCTCTCTCTCTGACCGTTTTCATGTTTGTCTTCCTTTCTGACCGGTTTCTGGTTTCTCTCTCTCTGATTAGTTTCAGGGCCTTTCTCTCCCTCTCTGACCGGTTTCCAGTCTCTCTGTCCGTCTCTGACGGGTTTCAGGTCTCTCTCGCTCTCTCTTTCTCTCTCTCACCGGTTTCAGGTCCTTCTCTCTCTCTCTGACGGGTTTCATGTCTCTCTCTCCCTCTCTGACCGGATTCAGGTCTCTCTCTCTCTCTCCATCTCTGACTAGTTTCAGGTCTCTCAGTCCTTTTCTGACTGGTTTCAGGTCTCTCTCTCCCTCTCTGTCCAGTTTCAGGTCTCTCTCTCTCTGACCGGTTTCATGTCTCTCTCTCTGACCTGTTTCAGGTCTCTCTCTCCCTCTCTGACCCGTTTCAGGACTCTCTGTCCCTCTCTGACCTGTTTCAGATCTCTCACTCCCTGTCTGACCGGTATCACCTCTCTCTCTCTCCCTCTCTGAATGGTTTCAGGTCTCTCTCTCCTTCTCTGACCGTTTTCATGTCTGTCTCCCTTTCTGACCGGTTTCTGGTTTCTCTCTCTCTGATCAGTTTCAGGGCCTTACTCTCCCTCTTCGACTGGTTTCCAGTCTCTCTGTCCCTCTCTGATGGGTTTCAGGTCTCTCTCGCTCTCTCTCTCTCTCTGACCGGTTTCAGGTCCCTCTTGCTCTCTCTCACCGGTTTCATGTCTCTCTCTCCCTCTCTGACTGGTTTCATGTCTTTCTCTCACTGACCGGTTTCAGGTCTCTCTCTCTCTCTCTGACAGGTTTCATGTCTCTCTCTCCCTCTCTGACCGGTTTCAGGTCTCTCTCTCTCTCTCTCTGACCGGTTTCTGGACTCTCTCTCCCTCTCTGAACGGTTTCAGGTCTCTCTCTCTCTCTCTCTCTCTCTCTGACCGTTTTCATGTCTGTCTTCCTTTCTGACCGGCTTCAGGTGTCTCTCTCTCTCTGTGATCGGTTTCATGTCTCTCTGCCTCTCTGACCTGTTTCTGGTTTCTCTCTCTCTGATCGGTTTCAGGTCTCTCTCTCCCTCTCTGACTAGTTTCAGGTCTCTCTCTCTCTTTCTCTGACCAGTTTCAGGTCTCTCTCTCCCTCTCTGACCAGTTTCAAGTCTCTCAGTCCCTTTCTGACCAGTTTTAGGTCTCTCTCCCTCTCTCTGACTGGGTTCAGGTCTCTCTCTATCTTTCTGACCAGTTTCCATTCTCTCTCTCACTCTCTCACCGGTTTCAGGTCTCTCTCTCTCTCTCTGACCGGTTTCCATTCTCTCTCCCACTCTCTGACAGGTTTCAGGTCTCTCTCTCCCTCTCTGTCCAGTTTCAGGTCTCTCTCTCTCTCTCTGATGTGTTACAGGTCACTCTCTCTTTCTGTCTCTGACCGGTTTCAGGTCTCTCTGTCTTTCTGTCTCTGACTGGTTTCAGGTCTCTCTATCTCCCTCTCTCTCTCTCTCTCTCTGACTGGTTTCAGGTCTCTCTGTCCCTCTCTGACCGGTTTCAGGTCTCTCTCTCTCTCTCTCTCTCTCTCTCTCTCTCTCTCTCTCACTAACCGGTTTCAGGTCTCTCTCTCTCTCCCTCTCACCAGTTTCAGGACTCTCTCTCCCTCTCTGAACAGTTTCAGGTCTCTCTCGCCCCATCTCTGATCGGTTTCAGGTCTTTGTCTCACTCTCTGAACGGTTTCAGGTCTCTCTCTCCCTCTCTGACCCGTTTCAGTTCTCTGTCTTCGTCTCTGACCGGTTTCAGGTCTCTCTCTCTCTCTCAGACTGGTTTCTGGTCTCTCTCTCCCTCTCTGACTGGTTTCATTTCTCTATCTCACTGACCGGTTTCAGGTTTCTCTCTCTCTCTCCCTCTTTTGACAAGCTTCCGTTATCTCTCTCCCTCTCTGACCGTCTTCATGTCTCTCTCTCTCTCTCTGACTGGTTTCAAGTCTCACTGTCTCCCTCTGACCGGTTTCAGGTCTCTCTCTCTCCCTCTCTCTGACTGTTTTCCATTCTCTCTCTCCCTCTCTGACTGGTTTCAGGTCTGTCTCCCTCTCTCTGACCTCTTTCAGGTCTCTCTCCCTCTCTGACCGGTTTCAGGTCTTTCTCTCTCTCTCTGTCCAGTTTCAGGTCTCTCTCTCTCTCTCTGATGTGTTTCAGGTCACTCTCTCTTTCTGTCTCTGACAGGTTTCAGGTCTCACTGTTTTTCTGTCTCTGACTGGTTTCAGGTCTCTCTCTCTCTCTCTCTCTCTGACTGGTTTCAGGTCTCTCTGTCCCTCTCTGACCGATTTCAGATCTCTCTCTCTCTCTCCCTCTCTGACCGGTTTCAGGTCTCTCTCTCTCTCTCTCTCTCTCTCACTAACCGTTTTCAGGTCTCTCTCTCTCTCCCTCTGACCGGTTTCAGCACTCTCTCTCCCTCTCTGAACGGTTTCAGGTCTCTCTCTCTCTCTCTCTGACCGTTTTCATGTTTGTCTTCCTTTCTGACCGGTTTCTGGTTTCTCTCTCTCTGATTAGTTTCAGGGCCTTTCTCTCCCTCTCTGACCGGTTTCCAGTCTCTCTGTCCGTCTCTGACGGGTTTCAGGTCTCTCTCGCTCTCTCTTTCTCTCTCTCACCGGTTTCAGGTCCTTCTCTCTCTCTCTGACGGGTTTCATGTCTCTCTCTCCCTCTCTGACCGGATTCAGGTCTCTCTCTCTCTCTCCCTCTCTGACTAGTTTCAGGTCTCTCAGTCCTTTTCTGACTGGTTTCAGGTCTCTCTCTCCCTCTCTGTCCAGTTTCAGGTCTCTCTCTCTCTGACCGGTTTCATGTCTCTCTCTCTGACCTGTTTCAGGTCTCTCTCTCCCTCTCTGACCCGTTTCAGGACTCTCTGTCCCTCTCTGACCTGTTTCAGATCTCTCACTCCCTGTCTGACCGGTATCACCTCTCTCTCTCTCCCTCTCTGAACGGTTTCAGGTCTCTCTCTCCTTCTCTGACCGTTTTCATGTCTGTCTCCCTTTCTGACCGGTTTCTGGTTTCTCTCTCTCTGATCAGTTTCAGGGCCTTACTCTCCCTCTTCGACTGGTTTCCAGTCTCTCTGTCCCTCTCTGATGGGTTTCAGGTCTCTCTCGCTCTCTCTCTCTCTCTGACCGGTTTCAGGTCCCTCTTGCTCTCTCTCACCGGTTTCATGTCTCTCTCTCCCTCTCTGACTGGTTTCATGTCTTTCTCTCACTGACCGGTTTCAGGTCTCTCTCTCTCTCTCTGACAGGTTTCATGTCTCTCTCTCCCTCTCTGACCGGTTTCAGGTCTCTCTCTCTCTCTCTCTCGGACTGGTTTCTGGTCTCTCTCTCCCTCTCTGACTGGTTTCATTTCTCTATCTCACTGACCGGTTTCAGGTTTCTCTCTCTCTCTCCCTCTCTTGACCAGCTTCCGTTAACTCTCTCCCTCTCTGAACGGTTTCAGTTCTCACTCTCTCCCTCTTTGACCCTTTTCAGGTCTGTCTCCCTCTGTCTGACCAGTTTCAGGTCTTTCTCTCACTCTCTGACCGGTTTCAGGTCACACTCTCTCTCTCTGACTGGCTTCATGTCTCTCTCTCCTTCTCTGACTGGTTTCAGTTCTCACTGTCTCCCTCTGACCGGTTTCAAGTCTTTCTCTCTCCCTCTCTCTGACCAGTTTCAGGTCTCTCTCTCTCTCTCTGACTGGTTTCCATTCTCTCTCTCCCTCTCTAACTGGTTTCAGGTCTGTCTCCCTCTCTCTGACCTCTTTCAGGTCTCTCTCTCCCTTTCTGACCGTTTTCAGGTCTCTCTCCCTCTCTCTGAGTGGTTTCAGGTCTCTCTCTCTCTCTCTCTCTCTGACCGGTTTCCATTCTCTCTCTCACTGTCTGACCGGTTTCATGTCTTTCTCTTCCTCTCTGTCCAGTTTCAGGTCTATCTCTCTCTCTCTGATGTGTTTCAGGGCACTCTCTCTTTCTGTCTCTGACCGGTTTCAGGTCTCACTGTCTTTCTGTCTCTGACCGGTTTCAGTTCTATCTCGCCATGTCTCTGACTGGCTTCAGGTGTCTCTCTCTCTCTGTGACCAGTTTCATGTCTCTCTACCTCCCTGACCGGTTTCACTTCTCTCTCTCTCTCTCTCTCTCTCTCAGTAACCGGTTTCATGTCTCTCTCTCTCTCTCTGTCTCTCTCTCTCTGACCGGTTTCAGGTCTCTCTCTCCCTCTCTGACCCGTTTCAGAACTCTCTGTCCCTCTCTGACCGGTTTCAGATCTCTCACTCCCTGTCTGACCGGTATCAGCTCTCTCTCTCTCTCTCGGACTGGTTTGTGGTCTCTCTCTCCCTCTCTGACTGGTTTCATTTCTCTATCTCACTGACCGGTTTCAGGTTTCTCTCTCTCTCCCTCTCTTGACCAGCTTCCGTTATCTCTCTCCCTCTCTGACCGGTTTCAGTTCTCACTCTCTCCCTCTTTGACCCTTTTCAGGTCTGACCTGTTTCAGGTCTTTCTCTCTCTCTCTCTCTGACCGGCTTCATGTCTCTCTCTCTCCTTCTCTGACTGTTTTCAGGTCTCACTGTCCCCCTCTGACCGGTTTCAGGTCTCTCTCTGTCCCTCTCTCTGACCAGTTTCAGGTCTCTCTCTCTCTCTGACTGGTTTCCATTCTCTCTCTCCCTCTCTGACTGGTTTCAGGTCTGTCTCTCCCTCTCTGACCGGTTTCAGGTCTCACTCTCTCCCTCTTTGACCGGTTTCAGGTCTGCCTCCCTCTCTCTCACCTCTTTCAGGTCTCTCTCTCCCTCTCTGACTGGTTTCAGGTCTCACTGTCCCCCTCTGACCGGTTTCAGGTCTCTCTCTGAGCAGTTTCAGGTCTCTCTCTCTCTCTGACTGGTTTCCATTCTCTCTCTCTCCTTCTGACCGGTTTCCGTTCTTTCTCTCACTCTCTGACCGGTTTCAGGTCTTTCTCTCTCTCTCTGTCCAGTTTCAGGTCTCTCTCTCTCTCTCTGATGTGTTTCAGGTCACTCTCTCTTTCTGTTTCTGACCGGTTTCAGGTCTCTCTGTCTTTCTGTCTCTGACTGGTTTCAGGTCTCTCTCTCTCTCTCTCTCTCTCTCTCTCTCTCTGACCGGTTTCAGGTCTCTCTGCCCCTCTCTGACCGGTTTCAGGTCTCTCTCTCTCTCTCTCTCTCTGACCGGTTTCTGGACTCTCTCTCCCTCTCTGAACGGTTTCAGGTCTCTCTCTCTCTCTCTCTCTCTCTCTCTCTGACCGTTTTCATGTCTGTCTTCCTTTCTGACCGGTTTCTGGTTTCTCTCTCTCTGATCAGTTTCAGGGCCTTTCTCTCCCTCTCTGACCGGTTTCCAGCCTCTCTGTCCGTCTCTGACGGGTTTCAGGTCTCTCTCGCTCTCTCTCTCTCTCTCTCTCTGACCAGTTTAAGGTGTCTCTCTCCCTCTCTGACCGGTTTCATGTCTCTCTCTCACTCACCGGTTTCAGGTCTCTCTCTCTCTCTCTGACAGGTTTCATGTCTCTCTCTCCCTCTCTGACTGGTTTCAGGTCTCTCTCTCCCTCTCTGACCAGATTCAGGTCTCTCTCTCTCTCCCGCTCTGACCGGTTTCAGGTCTCTCTCTCTCTCACTAACCGGTTTCAGCTCTCTCTCTCTCCCTGTCTGAACAGTTTCAGGTCTCTCTGTCTCTCTCAGACCATTTTCATGTCTGTCTCCCTCTCTGACCGGTTTCTGGTTTCTCTCTCTCTGATCGGTTTCAGGGCCTCTCTCTCCCTCTCTGAACGGCTTCCATTCTCTCTCTCCCTCTTTGACCGGTTTCAGGTCTCTCTCTCCCTCTCTGAGCGATTTCACCGTCTATCTCTCACTCCCTGTCTGACTGGTTTCAGATCTCTCACTGCCTGTCTGACCGGTATCAGCACTCTCTCTCTCCCTCTCTGACCGGTTTCAGTTCTCTCTCTCCCTGTCTGACTGGTTTCAGGTCTTTCTCTCTCTCTCTCCCTCTCTGACCGGTTTCCAGTCTCTCTGTCCGTCTCTGACGGGTTTCAGGTCTCTCTCGCTCTCTCTCTCTCTCTCTCTCTCTCTGACCAGTTTAAGGTCTCTCTCTCCCTCTCTGACCGGTTTCATTTCTCTCTCTCACTCACCGGTTTCAGGTCTCTCTCTCTCTCTCTGACAGGTTTCATGTCTCTCTCTCCCTCTCTGACCGGTTTCAGGTCTCTCTCTCCATCTCTGACCAGATTCAGGTCTCTCTCTCTCTCTCCCGCTCTGACCGGTTTCAGGTCTCTCTCTCTCTCTCTCTCTCTCACTAACCGGTTTCAGCTCTCTCCTCTCTCTCTGTCTGACCGGTTTCAGGTCTCTCTCTCTCTCTCTCTCTCACTAACCGGTTTCAGCTCTCTCTCTCTCCCTGTCTGAACAGTTTCAGGTCTCTCTGTCTCTCTCAGACCATTTTCATGTCTGTCTCCCTCTCTGACCGGTTTCTGGTTTCTCTCTCTCTGATCGGTTTCAGGGCCTCTCTCTCCCTCTCTGAACGGCTTCCATTCTCTCTCTCCCTCTTTGACCGGTTTCAGGTCTCTCTCTCCCTCTCTGACCGGTTTCAGTTCTCACTCTCTCCCTCTTTGACACTTTTCAGGTCTGTCTCCCTCTGTCTGACATGTTTCAGGTCTTTCTCTCTCTCTCCGACCGGTTTCATGTCTCTCTCTCCCTCTCTGACTGGTTTCAGGTCTCACTGTCTCCCTCTCTGACCGGTTTTAGGTCTCTCTCTCTCTCCGACCAGTTTCAGGTCTCTCTCTCTCTCTCTGGTTTCCATTCTCTCTCTTCCTCTCTGACCGGTTTCAGGTCTGTCTCTCCCTCTTTGACCGGTTTCAGGTCTGTCTCCCTCTCTCTGACCTCTTTCAGGTCTCTCTCTCCCTCTCTGACCTGTTTCAGGTCTCGCTCTCTCTTTCTGACTGGTTTCAGGTCTCTCTCTCCCTCTCTGACCGGTTTCAGTTCTCACTCTCTCCCTCTTTGACACTTTTCAGGTCTGTCTCCCTCTGTCTGACATGTTTCAGGTCTTTCTCTCTCTCTCCGACCGGTTTCATGTCTCTCTCTCCCTCTCTGACTGGTTTCAGGTCTCACTGTCTCCCTCTCTGACCGGTTTTAGGTCTCTCTCTCTCTCCGTCCAGTTTCAGGTCTCTCTCTCTCTCTCTGGTTTCCATTCTCTCTCTTCCTCTCTGACCGGTTTCAGGTCTGTCTCTCCCTCTTTGACCGGTTTCAGGTCTGTCTCCCTCTCTCTGACCTCTTTCAGGTCTCTCTCTCCCTCTCTGACCTGTTTCAGGTCTCGCTCTCTCTTTCTGACTGGTTTCAGGTCTCTATCTCCCTCTATCACTGATTTCAGGGTCTATCTCTCACTCCCTGTCTGACCGGTTTCAGGTCTCTCTCTCTCTCTCTGACAGGTTTCATATCTCTCTCTCCCTCTCTGACCGGTTTCAGGTCTCTCTCTCCCTCTCTGACCAGATTCAGGTCTCTCTCTCTCTCTCTCTCTCACTAACTGGTTTCAGCTCTCTCTCTCTCTCTCTCTGTCTGACCGGTTTCAGGTCTCTCTCTCTCTCTCTCTCTCACTAACCGGTTTCAGCTCTCTCTCTCTCCCTGTCTGAACAGTTTCAGGTCTCTCTGTCTCTCTCAGACCATTTTCATGTCTCTCTCCCTCTCTCTGACCAGTTTCAGGTCTCTCTCTCTCTCTCTCTCTGACTGGTTTCCATTCTCTCTCTTCCTCTCTGACCGGTTTCAGGTCTCGCTCTCTCCCTCTCTGACCGGTTTCAGGTCTCTCTCTCCCTCTTTGACCGGTTTCAGGTCTGTCTCCCTCTCTCTGACCTCTTTCAGGTCTCTCTCTCCCTCTCTGACCTGTTTCAGGTCTCGCTCTCTCTTTCTGACTGGTTTCAGGTCTCTATCTCCCTCTATCACTGATTTCAGGGTCTATCTCTCACTCCCTGTCTGACCGGTTTCAGGTCTCTCTCTCTCTCTCTGACAGGTTTCATATCTCTCTCTCCCTCTCTGACCGGTTTCAGGTCTCTCTCTCCCTCTCTGACCAGATTCAGGTCTCTCTCTCTCTCTCTCTCTCACTAACTGGTTTCAGCTCTCTCTCTCTCTCTCTGTCTGACCGGTTTCAGGTCTCTCTCTCTCTCTCTCTCTCTCACTAACCGGTTTCAGCTCTCTCTCTCTCCCTGTCTGAACAGTTTCAGGTCTCTCTGTCTCTCTCAGACCATTTTCATGTCTGTCTCCCTCTCTGACCGGTTTCTGGTTTCTCTCTCTCTGATCGGTTTCAGGGCCTCTCTCTCCCTCTCTGAACGGCTTCCATTCTCTCTCTCCCTCTTTGGCCGGTTTCAGGTCTCTCTCTCCCTCTCTGAGCGATTTCACCGTCTATCTCTCACTCCCTGTCTGACCGGTTTCAGATCTCTCACTCCCTGTCTGACCGGTATCAGCTCTCTCTCTCTCCCTCTCTGAATGGTTTCAGGTCTCTCTTGCTCTCTCTCTCTCTCTCTCTCTGTCTCACCAGCTTCAGGTCTCTCTCTCCCTCTCTCACCGGTTTCAGTTCTCTCTCTCCCTGTCTGACCGGTTTCAGGTCTTTCTCTCTCTCTCTCCCTCTTTGACCGGTTTCAGGTCTGTCTCCCTCTCTCTCACCTCTTTCAGGTCTCTCTCTCCCTCTCTGACTGGTTTCAGTTCTTTCTCTTCGTCCCTGACCGGTTCAGGTCTCTCTCTCTCTCTCTCTCTCTCGGACTGGTTTCTGGTCTCTCTCTCCCTCTCTGACTGGTTTCATGTCTCTATCTCACTGACCGTTTTCAGGTTTCTCTCTCTCACCCTCTCTTGACCAGCTTCCGTTATCTCTCTCCCCCTCTGACCGGTTTCAGTTCTCACTCTCTCCCTCTTTGACACTTTTCAGTCTCCCTCTGTCTGACATGTTTCAGGTCTTTCTCTCTCTCTCTGACCGGTTTCAGGTCACTCTCTCTCTCTCCGACCGGTTTCATGTCTCTCTCTCCCTCTCTGACTGGTTTCAGGTCTTACTGTCTCCCTCTGACCGGTTTCAGGTCTCTCTCTCCGTCTATGACAGATTTCAGGGTCTATCTCTCACTCCCTGTCTGACCGGTTTCAGGTCTCTCTCTCCCTCTCTGACCCGTTTCAGGACACTCTGTCCCTCTCTGACCGGTTTCAGGTCTCTCTCTCTCCCTCTCTGACCCGTTTCAGGACACTCTGTCCCTTTCTGACCGGTTTCAGATCTCGCACTCCCTGTCTGACCGGTATCAGCTCTCTCTCTCTCCCTCTCTGAATGGTTTCAGGTCTCTCTCTCTCTCTCTGACCATTTTCATGTTTGTCTCCCTTTCTGACCGGTTTCTGATTTCTCTCTCTCTGATCGGTTTCAGGGCCTCCCTCTCCATCTTTGACTGGTTTCCAGTCTCTCTGTCCGTCTCTGACAGGTTTCAGGTCTCTCTCGCTCTCTCTTTCTCTCCCTGACCAGTTTCAGGTCTCTCTCGCTGTCTCTTTCTTTCTCTGACCGGTTTCAGTTCTCTCTCTCCCTCTCTGATGGGTTTCATGTCTCTCTCTCTCTGACCGGTATCAGCTCTCTCTCTCTCTCTCTCTCTCTCTCACTCTGAACGGTTTCAGGTCTCTCTCTCTCTCTCTGACGGGTTTCATGTCTCTCTCTCCCGCTCTGACCGGTTTCAGGTCTCTCTCTCTCTCTATCTCTCTCTCTCTCTCTCTCTCTGTCTCTCTCTCTCTCTCTCTCTCTCTGACCGGCTTCCATTCTCTCTCTCCCTCTTTGACCGGTTTCAGTTCTGTCTCCCTCTCTCTGACCGGTTTCAGGTCTCTCTCGCCCTCTCTGAGCGATTTCATCGTCTATCTCTCACTCCCTGTCTTACAGGTTTCAGGTCTCTCTCTCTCTGTCCGGTTTCCATTCTCTCTCTTCCTCTCTGACTGGTTTCAGGTCTCTCTCGCCCCATCTCTGACCGGTTTCAGGTCTTTGTCTCCCTCTCTGAACTGTTTCAGGTCTCTCTCTCCTCTCTGACCGGTTTCAGTTCTCTCTCTTCATCCCTGACCAGTTTCAGGTCTCGCTCTCTCTCTCTCTCTCGGACTGGTTTCTGTTCTCTCTCTCCCTCTCTGACTGGTTTCATGTCTCTATCTCACTGACCGGTTTCAGGTCTCTCTGTCTCCCTCTCTTCACCAGCTTCCGTTATCTCTCTCCCCCTCTGACCAGTTTCAGTTCTCACTCTCTCCCTCTTTGACCCTTTTCAGGTCTGTCTCCCTCTGTCTGACCGGTTTCAGGTCACTCTCTCTCTCTCCGACTGGTTTTAGGTCTCTCTCCCTCTCTCTGACCAGTTTCAGGTCTCTCTCTCTCTCTCTCTCTGACTGGTTTCCATTCTCTCTCTTCCTCTCTGACCGGTTTCAGGTCTCGCTCTCTCCCTCTCTGACCGGTTTCAGGTCTGTCTCTCCCTCTTTGACCGGTTTCAGGTCTGTCTCCCTCTCTCTGACCTCTTTCAGGTCTCTCTCTCCCTCTCTGACCTGTTTCAGGTCTCGCTCTCTCTTTCTGACTGGTTTCAGGTCTCTATCTCCCTCTATCACTGATTTCAGGGTCTATCTCTCACTCCCTGTCTGACCGGTTTCAGGTCTCTCTCTCTCTCTCTGACAGGTTTCATGTCTCTCTCTCCCTCTCTGACCGGTTTCAGGTCTCTCTCTCCCTCTCTGACCAGATTCAGGTCTCTCTCTCTCTCTCCCGCTCTGACCGGTTTCAGGTCTCTCTCTCTCTCTCTCTCTCTCTCTCACTAACTGGTTTCAGCTCTCTCTCTCTCTCTCTGTCTGACCGGTTTCAGGTCTCTCTCTCTCTCTCTCTCTCTCTCACTAACCGGTTTCAGCTCTCTCTCTCTCCCTGTCTGAACAGTTTCAGGTCTCTCTGTCTCTCTCAGACCATTTTCATGTCTGTCTCCCTCTCTGACCGGTTTCTGGTTTCTCTCTCTCTGATCGGTTTCAGGGCCTCTCTCTCCCTCTCTGAACGGCTTCCATTCTCTCTCTCCCTCTTTGACCGGTTTCAGGTCTCTCTCTGCCTCTCTGAGCGATTTCACCATCTATCTCTCACTCCCTGTCTGACCGGTTTCAGATCTCTCACTCCCTGTCTGACCGGTATCAGCTCTCTCTCTCTCCCTCTCTGAATGGTTTCAGGTCTCTCTTGCTCTCTCTCTCTCTCTCTCTGTCTCACCAGCTTCAGGTCTCTCTCTCCCTCTCTCACCGGTTTC
Organism: Mobula birostris; assembly: GCF_030028105.1. NCBI lineage: Eukaryota > Metazoa > Chordata > Chondrichthyes > Myliobatiformes > Myliobatidae > Mobula > Mobula birostris. Next base: position 22,101 of record NW_027276437.1, on the reverse strand, counting down.
AGTTCTCTCTCTCCCTGTCTGACCGGTTTCAGGTCTTTCTCTCTCTCTCTCCCTCTTTGACCGGTTTCAGGGCTGTCTCCCTCTCTCTCACCTCTTTCAGGGCTCTCTCTCCCTCTCTGACTGGTTTCAGTTCTTTCTCTTCGTCCCTGACCGGTTCAGGTCTCTCTCTCTCTCTCTCTCGGACTGGTTTCTGGTCTCTCTCTCCCTCTCTGACTGGTTTCATGTCTCTATCTCACTGACCGTTTTCAGGTTTCTCTCTCTCACCCTCTCTTGACCAGCTTCCGTTATCTCTCTCCCCCTCTGACCGGTTTCAGTTCTCACTCTCTCCCTCTTTGACACTTTTCAGTCTCCCTCTGTCTGACATGTTTCAGGTCTTTCTCTCTCTCTCTGACCGGTTTCAGGTCACTCTCTCTCTCTCTGACCAGTTTCATGTCTCTCTCTCCCTCTCTGACTGGTTTCAGGTCTTACTGTCTCCCTCTGACCGGTTTCAGGTCTCTCTCTCCGTCTATGACAGATTTCAGGGTCTATCTCTCACTCCCTCTCTGACCCGTTTCAGGACACTCTGTCCCTCTCTGACCGGTTTCAGGTCTCTCTGTCCCTCTCTGACCCGTTTCAGGACACTCTGTCCCTCTCTGACCGGTTTCAGATCTCGCACTCCCTGTCTGACCGGTATCAGCTCTCTCTCTCTCCCTCTCTGAATGGTTTCAGGTCTCTCTCTCTCTCTCTCTGACCATTTTCATGTTTGTCTCCCTTTCTGACCGGTTTCTGGTTTCTCTCTCTCTGATCGGTTTCAGGGCCTCCCTCTCCATCTTTGACTGGTTTCCAGTCTCTCTGTCCGTCTCTGACAGGTTTCAGGTCTCTCTCGCTCTCTCTTTCTCTCCCTGACCAGTTTCAGGTCTCTCTCGCTGTCTCTTTCTTTCTCTGACCGGTTTCAGTTCTCTCTCTCCCTCTCTGATGGGTTTCATGTCTCTCTCTCTCTGACCGGTATCAGCTCTCTCTCTCTCTCTCTCTCTCTCTCTCTCACTCTGAACGGTTTCAGGTCTCTCTCTCTCTCTCTGACAGGTTTCATGTCTCTCTCTCCCGCTCTGACCGGTTTCAGGTCTCTCTCTCTCTCTATCTCTCTCTCTCTCTCTCTCTCTGTCTCTCTCTCTCTCTCTCTCTTTCTGACCGGCTTCCATTCTCTCTCTCCCTCTTTGACCGGTTTCAGTTCTGTCTCCCTCTCTCTGACCGGTTTCAGGTCTCTCTCGCCCTCTCTGAGCGATTTCATCGTCTATCTCTCACTCCCTGTCTTACAGGTTTCAGGTCTCTCTCTCTCTGTCCGGTTTCCATTCTCTCTCTTCCTCTCTGACTGGTTTCAGGTCTCTCTCGCCCCATCTCTGACCGGTTTCAGGTCTTTGTCTCCCTCTCTGAACTGTTTCAGGTCTCTCTCTCCTCTCTGACCGGTTTCAGTTCTCTCTCTTCATCCCTGACCAGTTTCAGGTCTCTCTCTCTCTCTCTCTCGGACTGGTTTCTGTTCTCTCTCTCCCCCTCTGACTGGTTTCATGTCTCTATCTCACTGACCGGTTTCAGGTCTCTCTCTCTCTCCCTCTCTTGACCAGCTTCCGTTATCTTTCTCCCCCTCTGACCAGTTTCAGTTCTCACTCTCTCCCTCTTTGACCCTTTTCAGGTCTGTCTCCCTCTGTCTGACCGGTTTCAGGTCACTCTCTCTCTCTCCGACCGGTTTTAGGTCTCTCTCTCTCCCTCTCTCTGACCAGTTTCAGGTCTCTCTCTCTCTCTCTGACTGGTTTCCATTCTCTCTCTTCCTCTCTGACCGGTTTCAGGTCTCGCTCTCTCCCTCTCTGACCGGTTTCAGGTCTGTCTCTCCCTCTTTGACCGGTTTCAGGTCTGTCTCCCTCTCTCTGACCTCTTTCAGGTCTCTCTCTCCCTCTCTGACCGGTTTCAGGTCTCGCTCTCTCTTTCTGACCGGTTTCAGGTCTCTATCTCCCTCTACGACTGATTTCAGGGTCTATCTCTCACTCCCTGTCTGACCGGTTTCAGGTCTGTCTCTCCCTCTTTGACCGTTTTCATGTCTGTCTTCCTTTCTGACCGGTTTCTGGTTTTTCTCTCTCTGATCGGTTTCAGGGCCTTTCTCTCCCTCTCTGACCGGTTTCCAGTTTCTCTGTCCATCTCTGGTGTGTTTCAGGTCTCTCTCGCTCTCTCTCTCACTCTCTGACCAGTTTCAGGTCTCTCTCTCCCTCTCTGTCCAGTTTCAGGTGTCTCTCTCTCTCTCTGATGTGTTTCAGGTCACTCTCTCTTTCTGTCTCTGACCGGTTTCAGGTCTCGCTCCCTTTCTGTCTCTGACCGGTTTCAGGTCTCTCTCTCTCTAACTGGTTTCAGGTCTCTCTCTCTCTCACTAACCAGTTTCAGGTCTCTCTCTCTCCCTCTAACCGGTTTCAGGACTCTCTCTCCCTCCCTCTGACCAGTTTCAGGTCTCTCTCTCTCTCTCTCTCTGACCGTTTTCATGTCTCTCTCTCTCTCCGACCGGTTTCCGTTCTCTCTCTCACTCTCTGACCGGTTTCAGGTCTCTCTCTCCCTCTCTGTCCAGTTTCAGGTCTCTCTCTCTCTCTCTGTCCAGTTTCAGGTCTCTCTCTCTCTCTCTCTCTGTCTGACTGGTTTCAGGTCTCTCTGTCCCTCTCTGACCGGTTTCAGGTCTCTCTGTCTCTCTCCCTCTCTGACCGGTTTCAGGTCTCTCTCTCTCTCTCTCTCTCTCTCTCTCTCTCTCTCTCTCTCTCTCTCTCTCTCTCTCTGACTGGTTTCAGGTCTCTCTGTCCCTCTCTGACCGGTTTCGGGCCTTTGTCTCCCTTCTGAACGGTTTCAGGTCTCTCTCTCTCTCTCTGACCCGTTTCAGTTCTCTCTCTTCGTCTCTGACTGGTTTCAGGTCTCTCTCCCTCTGTCTCTGACTGGCTTCATGTCTATCTCACTGGCCAGTTTCAGGTCTCTCTCTCTCTCCCTCTCTTGACCAGCTTCCGTTATCTTTCTCCCCCTCTGACCAGTTTCAGTTCTCACTCTCTCCCTCTTTGACCCTTTTCAGGTCTGTCTCCCTCTGTCTGACCGGTTTCAGGTCACTCTCTCTCTCTCCGACCGGTTTTAGGTCTCTCTCTCTCCCTCTCTCTGACCAGTTTCAGGTCTCTCTCTCTCTCTCTGACTGGTTTCCATTCTCTCTCTTCCTCTCTGACCGGTTTCAGGTCTCGCTCTCTCCCTCTCTGACCGGTTTCAGGTCTGTCTCCCCCTCTTTGACCGGTTTCAGGTCTGTCTCCCTCTCTCTGACCTCTTTCAGGTCTCTCTCTCCCTCTCTGACCGGTTTCAGGTCTCGCTCTCTCTTTCTGACCGGTTTCAGGTCTCTATCTCCCTCTACGACTGATTTCAGGGTCTATCTCTCACTCCCTGTCTGACCGGTTTCAGGTCTGTCTCTCCCTCTTTGACCGTTTTCATGTCTGTCTTCCCTTCTGACCGGTTTCTGGTTTTTCTCTCTCTGATCGGTTTCAGGGCCTTTCTCTCCCTCTCTGACCGGTTTCCAGTTTCTCTGTCCATCTCTGGTGTGTTTCAGGTCTCTCTCGCTCTCTCTCTCACTCTCTGACCAGTTTCAGGTCTCTCTCTCCCTCTCTGTCCAGTTTCAGGTGTCTCTCTCTCTCTCTGATGTGTTTCAGGTCACTCTCTCTTTCTGTCTCTGACCGGTTTCAGGTCTCGCTCCCTTTCTGTCTCTGACCGGTTTCAGGTCTCTCTCTCTCTAACTGGTTTCAGGTCTCTCTCTCTCTCACTAACCAGTTTCAGGTCTCTCTCTCTCCCTCTAACCGGTTTCAGGACTCTCTCTCCCTCCCTCTGACCAGTTTCAGGTCTCTCTCTCTCTCTCTCTCTGACCGTTTTCATGTCTCTCTCTCTCTCCGACCGGTTTCCATTCTCTCTCTCACTCTCTGACCGGTTTCAGGTCTCTCTCTCCCTCTCTGTCCAGTTTCAGGTCTCTCTCTCTCTCTCTGTCCAGTTTCAGGTCTCTCTCTCTCTCTCTGATGTGTTTCAGGTCACTCTCTCTTTCTGTCTCTGACCGGTTTCAGGTCTCTCTCTCTCTCTCTCTCTGTCTGACTGGTTTCAGGTCTCTCTGTCCCTCTCTGACCGGTTTCAGGTCTCTCTGTCTCTCTCCCTCTCTGACCGGTTTCAGGTCTCTCTCTCTCTCTCTCTCTCTCTCTCTCTCTCTCTCTCTCTCTCTCTCTCTCTCTGACTGGTTTCAGGTCTCTCTGTCCCTCTCTGACCGGTTTCGGGCCTTTGTCTCCCTTCTGAACGGTTTCAGGTCTCTCTCTCTCTCTCTCTCTCTGACCCGTTTCAGTTCTCTCTCTTCGTCTCTGACTGGTTTCAGGTCTCTCTCTCTCTGTCTCTGACTGGCTTCATGTCTATCTCACTGGCCAGTTTCAGGTCTCTCTCTCTCTCCCTCTGTTGATCAGCTTCCGTTATCTCTCTCCCTCTCTGACCGGTTTCACTTCTCACGCTCTCCCTCTTTGACCCTTTTCAGGTCTGACTCCCTCTGTCTGACCTGTTTCAGGTCTTTCTCTCTCTCTCTGACCGGTTTCAGGTCTCTCTCTCTCTCTCTCTCTCTCTGACCGGTTTCAGGTCTCTCTCTCTCTCTCTCTCTCTGACCGGTTTCAGTTAACTCTCTCACTCTCTCTCTCACCGGTTTCAGCTCTCTCTCTCTCTCTCTTTGACCGGTTTCAGTTCTCTCTCTCTCTCTCTCTCTCTCTCTCACCGGTTTCAGGTCCCTCTCTCTCTCTCACTGGTTTCAGGTCTCTCTCTCTCTCTCTCTCTCTCTCTCTCTGACCGGTTTCATGTCTCTCTCTTTCTCTCTCTCTCTGACCGGTTTCAGATCTCTCTCTCCCTCTCTGACCGGCCTCAGGTCTCTCTCTCCCTCTCAGAACGGTTTCAGGTCTCGCTCTCTCTTTCTGACCGGTTTCAGGTCTCTATCTCCCTCTACGACTGATTTCAGGGTCTATCTCTCACTCCCTGTCTGACCGGTTTCAGGTTTGTCTCTCCCTCTCTGACCGTTTTCATGTCTGTCTTCCTTTCTGACCGGTTTCTGGTTTTTCTCTCTCTGATCGGTTTCAGGGCCTTTCTCTCCCTCTCTGACCGGTTTCCAGTTTCTCTGTCCATCTCTGGTGTGTTTCAGGTCTCTCTCGCTCTCTCTCTCACTCTCTGACCGGTTTCAGGTCTCTCTCTCTGTCCAGTTTCAGGTGTCTCTCTCTCTCTCTGATGTGTTTCAGGTCACTCTCTCTTTCTGTCTCTGACCGGTTTCAGGTCTCGCTCCCTTTCTGTCTCTGACCGGTTTCAGGTCTCTCTCTCTCTAACTGGTTTCAGGTCTCTCTCTCTCTCTCTCTCACTAACCAGTTTCAGGTCTCTCTCTCTCCCTCTGACTGGTTTCAAGACTCTCTCTCTCTCCCTCTGACCAGTTTCAGGTCTCTCTCTCTCTCTCTCTGACCGTTTTCATGTCTCTCTCTCTCTCTCTCTCTCTCTTTCTCTGACTGGTTTCAGGTCTCTCTCTCTCTCTGTCCAGTTTCAGGTCTCTCTCTCTCTCTCTGATGTGTTTCAGGTCACTCTCTCTTTCTGTCTCTGACCGGTTTCAGGTCTCTCTCTCTCTCTCTCTCTCTCTCTTTCTCTGACTGGTTTCAGGTCTCTCTGTCCCTCTCTGACTGGTTTCAGGTCTATCTGTCTCTCTCCCTCTCTGACCGGTTTCAGGTCTCTCTCTCTCTCTCTCTCTCTCTCTCTCTCTCTCACTAACCGGTTTCAGGTCTCTTTCTCTCTCCCTCTGACCGGTTTCAGAACTCTCTCTCCCTCTCTAACCGGTTTCAGGTCTCTCTCGCCCCATTTCTGACCGGTTTCGGGCCTTTGTCTCCCTTCTGAACGGTTTCAGGTCTCTCTCTCTCTCTGACCCGTTTCAGTTCTCTCTCTTCGTCTCTGACTGGTTTCAGGTCTCTCTCTCTCTGTCTCTGACTGGCTTCATGTCTATCTCACTGGCCAGTTTCAGGTCTCTCTCTCTCTCCCTCTGTTGATCAGCTTCCGTTATCTCTCTCCCTCTCTGACCGGTTTCACTTCTCACGCTCTCCCTCTTTGACCCTTTTCAGGTCTGACTCCCTCTGTCTGACCTGTTTCAGGTCTTTCTCTCTCTCTCTCTCTCTGACCGGTTTCAGGTCTCTCTCTCTCTCTCTCTGTGACCGGTTTCAGGTCTCTCTCTCTCTCTCTCTGACCGGTTTCAGTTAACTCTCTCTCTCTCTCTCACCGGTTTCAGCTCTCTCTCTCTCTCTCTTTGACCGGTTTCATGTCTCTCTCTTTCTCTCTCTCTCTGACCGGTTTCAGATCTCTCTCTCCCTCTCTGAACGGCTTCAGGTCTCTCTCTCTCTCTCTCCCTCTCTGACCGGTTTCAGTTCTTTCTCTCCCTCTCTGACCGGTTTCAGTTCTTTCTCTCCCTCTCTGACCGGTTTCAGGTCTCTCTCTATCTCTCCCTCTCTGACCGGTTTCAGGTCTCTCTCTCCCTCTCTGACCGGTTTCAAGTCTCTCTCTCCCTCTCTGACCGGTTTCAGTTCTCTCTCTCCATGTCTCGGACCGGTTTCAGGTGTCTCTCTCTCTCTCTGTGACCGGTTTCATGTCTCCCTGTCCCTCTCTGACCGGTTTCAGATCCCTCACTCCCTGTCTGACCGGTATCAGCTCTCTCTCTCTCTCCCTCTCTGAATGGTTTCAGGTCTCTCTCTCTTTCTCTGACTGTTTTCATGTTTGTCTCCTTTTCTGACTGGTTTCTGGTTTCTCTCTCTCTGATCAGTTTCAGGGCCTCCCTCTCCCTCTCTGACCCCTTTCCAGTCTCGCTGTCCGTCTCTGACGGGTTTCAGGTCTCTCTCGCTCTCTCTTTCTCTCTCTGACTGGTTTCAGGTCTCTCTCTCCCTCTCTCTGACCAGTTTCAGGTCTCTCTCTCTCTCTCTGACTGGTTTCCATTCTCTCTCTTCCTCTCTGACCAGTTTCAGGTCTCGCTCTCTCCCTCTCTGACCGGTTTCAGGTCTGTCTCTCCCTCTTTGACCGGTTTCAGGTCTGTCTCCCTTTCTCTGACCTCTTTCAGGTCTCTCTCTCCCTCTCTGACCTGTTTCAGGTCTCGCTCTCTCTTTCTGACCGGTTTCAGGTCTCTATCTCCCTCTATCACTGATTTCAGGGTCTATCTCTCACTCCCTGTCTGACCGGTTTCAGGTCTCTCTCTCCCTCTTTGACCGTTTTCATGTCTGTCTTCCTTTCTGACCGGTTTCTGGTTTTTCTCTCTCTGATCGGTTTCAGGGCCTTTCTCTCCCTCTCTGACCGGTTTCCAGTTTCTCTGTCCATCTCTGGTGTGTTTCAGGTCTCTCTCGCTCTCTCTCTCACTCTCTGACCGGTTTCAGGTCTCTCTCTCCCTCTCTGTCCAGTTTCAGGTGTCTCTCTCTCTCTCTGATGTGATTCAGGTCACTCTCTCTTTCTGTCTCTGACCGGTTTCAGGTCTCGCTCCCTTTCTGTCTCTGACCGGTTTCAGGTCTCTCCCTCTCTGACTGGTTTCAGGTCTCTCTCTCTCTCTCTCTCACTAACCGGTTTCAGGTCTCTCTGTCTCTCCCTCTGACTGGTTTTTGGACTCTCTCTCTCTCCCTCTGACCAGTTTCAGGTCTCTCTCTCACTCTCTGACCGTTTTCATGTCTCTCTCTCTCTCCGACCGGTTTCCGTTCTCTCTCTCACTCTCTGACCGGTTTCAGGTCTCTCTCTCCCTCTCTGTCCAGTTTCAGGTCTCTCTCTCTCTCTCTCTGATGTGTTTCAGGTCACTCTCTCTTTCTGTCTCTGACCGGTTTCAGGTCTCTCTCTCTCTCTCTCTCTCTTTCTCTGACTGGTTTCAGGTCTCTCTGTCCCTCTCTGACCGGTTTCAGGTCTCTCTGTCTCTCTCCCTCTCTGACCGGTTTCAGGTCTCTCTCTCTCTCTCTCTCTCTCTCTCACTAACCGGTTTCAGGTCTCTTTCTCTCTCCCTCTGACCGGTTTCAGAACTCTCTCTCCCTCTCTAACCGGTTTCAGGTCTCTCTCGCCCCATTTCTGACCGGTTTCGGGCCTTTGTCTCCCTTCTGAACGGTTTCAGGTCTCTCTCTCTCTCTGTGACCGGTTTCATGTCTCCCTGTCCCTCTCTGACCGGTTTCAGATCTCTCACTCCCTGTCTGACCGGTATCAGCTCTCTCTCTCTCTCCCTCTCTGAATGGTTTCAGGTCTCTCTCTCTTTCTCTGACTGTTTTCATGTTTGTATCCTTTTCTGACTGGTTTCTGGTTTCTCTCTCTCTGATCAGTTTCAGGGCCTCCCTCTCCCTCTCTGACCCCTTTCCAGTCTCGCTGTCCGTCTCTGACGGGTTTCAGGTCTCTCTCGCTCTCTCTTTCTCTCTCTGACTGGTTTCAGGTCTCTCTCTCCCTCTCTCTGACCAGTTTCAGGTCTCTCTCTCTCTCTCTGACTGGTTTCCATTCTCTCTCTTCCTCTCTGACCAGTTTCAGGTCTCGCTCTCTCCCTCTCTGACCGGTTTCAGGTCTGTCTCTCCCTCTTTGACCGGTTTCAGGTCTGTCTCCCTTTCTCTGACCTCTTTCAGGTCTCTCTCTCCCTCTCTGACCTGTTTCAGGTCTCGCTCTCTCTTTCTGACCGGTTTCAGGTCTCTATCTCCCTCTATCACTGATTTCAGGGTCTATCTCTCACTCCCTGTCTGACCGGTTTCAGGTCTCTCTCTCCCTCTTTGACCGTTTTCATGTCTGTCTTCCTTTCTGACTGGTTTCTGGTTTTTCTCTCTCTGATCGGTTTCAGGGCCTTTCTCTCCCTCTCTGACCGGTTTCCAGTTTCTCTGTCCATCTCTGGTGTGTTTCAGGTCTCTCTCGCTCTCTCTGTCACTCTCTGACCGGTTTCAGGTCTCTCTCTCCCTCTCTGTCCAGTTTCAGGTGTCTCTCTCTCTCTCTGATGTGATTCAGGTCACTCTCTCTTTCTGTCTCTGACCGGTTTCAGGTCTCGCTCCCTTTCTGTCTCTGACCGGTTTCAGGTCTCTCCCTCTCTGACTGGTTTCAGGTCTCTCTCTCTCTCTCTCTCTCTCTCACTAACCGGTTTCAGGTCTCTCTGTCTCTCCCTCTGACTGGTTTTTGGACTCTCTCTCTCTCCCTCTGACCAGTTTCAGGTCTCTCTCTCTCTCTCTCTGACCGTTTTCATGTCTCTCTCTCTCTCCGACCGGTTTCCGTTCTCTCTCTCACTCTCTGACCGGTTTCAGGTCTCTCTCTCCCTCTCTGTCCAGTTTCAGATCTCTCTCTCTCTCTCTCTGATGTGTTTCAGGTCACTCTCTCTTTCTGTCTCTGACCGGTTTCAGGTCTCTCTCTCTCTCTCTTTCTCTGACTGGTTTCAGGTCTCTCTGTCCCTCTCTGACCGGTTTCAGGTCTCTCTGTCTCTCTCCCTCTCTGACCGGTTTCAGGTCTCTCTCTCTCTCTCTCTCTCTCTCTCTCACGAACCGGTTTCAGGTCTCTTTCTCTCTCCCTCTGACCGGTTTCAGAACTCTCTCTCCCTCTCTAACCGGTTTCAGGTCTCTCTCGCCCCATTTCTGACCGGTTTCGGGCCTTTGTCTCCCTTCTGAACGGTTTCAGGTCTCTCTCTCTCTCTCTCTCTCTGACCCGTTTCAGTTCTCTCTCTTCGTCTCTGACTGGTTTCAGGTCTCTCTCTCTCTCTCTCTGACTGGCTTCATGTCTATCTCACTGGCCAGTTTCAGGTCTCTCTCTCTCTCCCTCTGTTGATCAGCTTCCGTTATCTCTCTCCCTCTCTGACCGGTTTCACTTCTCACGCTCTCCCTCTTTGACCCTTTTCAGGTCTGACTCCCTCTGTCTGACCTGTTTCAGGTCTTTCTCTCTCTCTCTCTCTCTGACCGGTTTCAGGTCTCTCTCTCTCTCTCTCTGTGACCGGTTTCAGGTCTCTCTCTCTCTCTCTGACCGGTTTCAGTTAACTCTCTCTCTCTCTCTCACCGGTTTCAGCTCTCTCTCTCTCTCTTTCTTTGACCGGTTTCATGTCTCTCTCTTTCTCTCTCTCTCTGACCGGTTTCAGATCTCTCTCTCCCTCTCTGAACGGCTTCAGGTCTCTCTCGCTCTCTCTCTCTTTCTGACCGGTTTCAGGTCTCTCTCTCTCTGTCTGACTGGCCTCAGGTCTCTCTCTCCCTCTCAGAACGGTTTCAGGTCTCTCTCTCCCTATCTGACCAGTTTCAGGTCTCTCTCTCTCTCTCTCCCTCTCTGACCGGTTCAGTTCTTTCTCTCCCTCTCTGACCGGTTTCAGTTCTTTCTCTCCCTCTCTGACCGGTTTCAGGTCTCTCTCTATCTCTCCCTCTCTGACCGGTTTCAGGTCTCTCTCTCCCTCTCTGACCGGTTTCAAGTCTCTCTCTCCTCTCTGACCGGTTTCAGTTCTCTCTCTCCATGTCTCGGACCGGTTTCAGGTGTCTCTCTCTCTCTCTGTGACCGGTTTCATGTCTCCCTGTCCCTCTCTGACCGGTTTCAGATCTCTCACTCCCTGTCTGACCGGTATCAGCTCTCTCTCTCTCTCCCTCTCTGAATGGTTTCAGGTCTCTCTCTGTTTCTCTGACTGTTTTCATGTTTGTCTCCTTTTCTGACTGGTTTCTGGTTTCTCTCTCTCTGATCGGTTTCAGGGCCTCCCTCTCCCTCTCTGACCCCTTTCCAGTCTCGCTGTCCGTCTCTGACGGGTTTCAGGTCTCTCTCGCTCTCTCTTTCTCTCTCTGACTGGTTTCAGGTCTCTCTGTCCCCTCTCTCTGACCAGTTTCAGGTCTCTCTCTCTCTCTCTGACTGGTTTCCATTCTCTCTCTTCCTCTCTGACCGGTTTCAGGTCTCTCTCTCTCCCTCTCTGACCGGTTTCAGGTCTGTCTCTCCTCTTTGACTGGTTTCAGGTCTGTCTCCCTTTCTCTGACCTCTTTCAGGTCTCTCTCTCCCTCTCTGACCGGTTTCAGGTCTCGCTCTCTCTTTCTGACCGGTTTCAGGTCTCTATCTCCCTCTATCACTGATTTCAGGGTCTATCTCTCACTCCCTGTCTGACCGGTTTCAGGTCTGTCTCTCCCTCTTTGACCGTTTCATGTCTGTCTTCCTTTCTGACCGGTTCTGGTTTTTCTCTCTCTGATCGGTTTCAGGGCCTTTCTCTCCCTCTCTGACAGGTTTCCAGTTTCTCTGTCCATCTCTGGTGTGTTTCAGGTCTCTCTCGCTCTCTCTCTCACTCTCTGACCGGTTTCAGGTCTCTCTCTCTTTCTCTAACGGGTTTCATGTCTCTCTCTCCCTCTTTGAACGATTTCAGGTCTGTCTCCCTCTCTCTCACCTCTTTCAGGTCTCGCTCTTCCTCTCTGACTGGTTTTCAGGTCTCTCTCGCCCCATCTCTGACCGGTTTTCAGGTCTTTGTCTCCCTCTCTGAACTGTTTCAGTCTCTCTCTCCTCTCTGACCGGTTTCAGTTCTCTCTCTTCATCCCTGACCAGTTTCAGGTCTCTCTCTCTCTCTCTCTCGGACTGGTTTCTGTTCTCTCTCTCCCTCTCTGACTGGTTTCATGTCTCTATCTCACTGACCGGTTTCAGGTCTCTCTCTCTCTCCCTCTCTTGACCAGCTTCCGTTATCTCTCTCCCCTCTGACCAGTTTCAGTTCTCACTCTCTCCCTCTTTGACCCTTTTCAGGTCTGTCTCCCTCTGTCTGACCGGTTTCAGGTCACTCTCTCTCTCTCCGACCGGTTTTAGGTCTCTCTCTCTCCCTCTCTCTGACCAGTTTCAGGTCTCTCTCTCTCTCTCTGACTGGTTTCCATTCTCTCTCTTCCTCTCTGACCGGTTTCAGGTCTCGCTCTCTCCCCTCTCTGACCGGTTTTCAGGTCTGTCTCTCCCTCTTTGACCGGTTTCAGGTCTGTCTCCTTTCTCTGACCTCTTTCAGGTCTCTCTCTCCCTCTCTGACCTGTTTCAGGTCTCGCTCTCTCTTTCTGACCGGTTTCAGGTCTCTATCTCCCTCTACGACTGATTTCAGGGTCTATCTCTCACTCCCTGTCTGACCGGTTTCAGGTCTGTCTCTCCCTCTTTGACTGTTTTCATGTGTGTCTTCCTTTCTGACCGGTTTCTGGTTTTTCTCTCTCGATCGGTTTCAGGGCCTTTCTCTCCCTCTCTGACCGGTTTCCAGTTTCTCTGTCTATCTCTGGTGTGTTTCAGGTCTCTCTCGCTCTCTCTCTCACTCTCTGACCGGTTTCAGGTCTCTCTCTCCCTCTCTGTCCAGTTTCAGGTGTCTCTCTCTCTCTCTGATGTGATTCAGGTCACTCTCTCTTTCTGTCTCTGACCGGTTTCAGGTCTCGCTCCTTTCTGTCTCTGACCGGTTTCAGGTCTCTCCCTCTCTGACTGGTTTCAGGTCTCTCTCTCTCTCTCTCACTAACCGGTTTCAGGTCTCTCTCTCTCTCCCTCTGACTGGTTTTTGGACTCTCTCTCTCTCCCTCTGACCAGTTTCAGGTCTCTCTCTCTCTCTCCGACCGGTTTTCCGTTCTCTCTCTCACTCTCTGACCGGTTTCAGGTCTCTCTCTCTCTCTCTGTCCAGTTTCAGGTCTCTCTCTCTCTCTCTGATGTGTTTCAGGTCACTCTCTCTTTCTGTCTCTGACCGGTTTCAGGTCTCTCTCTCTCTCTCTCTCTCTTTCTCTGACTGTTTCAGGTCTCTCTGTCCCTCTCTGACTGGTTTCAGGTCTATCTGTCTCTCTCCCTCTCTGACCGGTTTCAGGTCTCTCTCTCTCTCTCTCTCTGCACTAACCGGTTTCAGGTCTCTTTCTCTCTCCCTCTGACCGGTTTCAGAACTCTCTCTCCCTCTCTAACCGGTTGCAGGTCTCTCTCGCCCCATTTCTGACCGGTTTCGGGCCTTTGTCTCCCTTCTGAACGGTTTCAGGTCTCTCTCTCTCTCTGACCCGTTTCAGTTCTCTCTCTTCGTCTCTGACTGGTTTCAGGTCTCTCTCTCTCTGTCTCTGACTGGCTTCATGTCCTATCTCACTGGCCAGTTTCAGGTCTCTCTCTCTCTCCTCTGTTGATCAGCTTTCGTTATCTCTCTCCCTCTCTGACCGGTTTTCACTTCTCACGCTCTCCCTCTTTGACCCTTTTCAGGTCTGACTCCCTCTGTCTGACCTGTTTCAGGTCTTTCTCTCTCTCTCTCTCTCTGACCGGTTTCAGGTCTCTCTCTCTCTCTCTCTCTCTGACCGGTTTCACGTCTCTCTCTCTCTCTCTCTGACCGGTTTCAGTTAACTCTCTCTCTCTCTCTCTCACCGGTTTCAGCTCTCTCTCTCTCTCTTTGACCGGTTTCAGTTCTCTCTCTCACCGGTTTCAGGTCCCTCTCTCTCTCTCACTGGTTTCAGGTCTCTCTCTCCTCTCTCTCTCTCTGACCGTTTCATGTCTCTCTCTTTCTCTCTCTCTCTGACCGGTTTCAGATCTCTCTCTCCCTCTCTGAACGGCTTCAGGTCTCTCTCGCTCTCTCTCTCTTTCTGACCGGTTTCAGGTCTCTCTCTTCCCTCTCAGAACGGTTTCAGGTCTCTCTCTCCCTATCTGACCAGTTTCAGGTCTCTCTCTCTCTCTCTCCCTCTCTGACCGGTTTCAGTTCTTTCTCTCCCTCTCTGACCGGTTTCAGTTCTTTCTCTCCCTCCCTGACCGGTTTCAGGTCTCTCTCTATCTCTCCCTCTCTGACCGGTTTCAGGTCTCTCTCTCCCTCTCTGACCGGTTTCAAGTCTCTTTCTCCCTCTCCGACCGGTTTCATGTCTCTCTCTCCCTCTCTGACTGGTTTCAGGTCTCACTGTCTCCCTCTCTGACCGGTTTTAGGTCTCTCTCTCTCTCCGTCCAGTTTCAGGTCTCTCTCTCTCTCTCTGGTTTCCATTCTCTCTCTTCCTCTCTGACCGGTTTCAGGTCTGTCTCTCCTCTTTGACCGGTTTCAGGTCTGTCTCCCTCTCTCTGACCTCTTTCAGGTCTCTCTCTCCCTCTCTGACCTGTTTCAGGTCTCGCTCTCTCTTCTGACTGGTTTCAGGTCTCTATCTCCCTCTATCACTGATTTCAGGTCTATCTCTCACTCCCTGTCTGACCGGTTTCAGGTCTCTCTCTCTCTCTCTGACAGGTTTCATATCTCTCTCTCCCTCTCTGACCGGTTTTCAGGTCTCTCTCTCCCTCTCTGACCAGATTCAGGTCTCTCTCTCTCCTCTCTCTCTCACTAACTGGTTTCAGCTCTCTCTCTCTCTCTCTCTGTCTGACCGGTTTCAGGTCTCTCTCTCTCTCTCTCTCTCACTAACACGGTTTCAGCTCTCTCTCTCTCCCTGTCTGAACAGTTTCAGGTCTCTCTGTCTCTCTCAGACCATTTTCATGTCTCTCTCCCTCTCTCTGACCAGTTTCAGGTCTCTCTCTCTCTCTCTCTCTGACTGGTTTCCATTCTCTCTCTTCCTCTCTGACCGGTTTCAGGTCTCGCTCTCTCCCTCTCTGACCGGTTCAGGTCTCTCTCTCCCTCTTTGACCGGTTTCAGGTCTGTCTCCCTCTCTCTGACCTCTTTCAGGTCTCTCTCTCCTCTCTGACCTGTTTCAGGTCTCGCTCTCTCTTTCTGACTGGTTTCAGGTCTCTATCTCCCTCTATCACTGATTTCAGGGTCTATCTCTCACTCCCTGTCTGACCGGTTTCAGGTCTCTCTCTCTCTCTCTGACAGGTTTCATATCTCTCTCTCCTCTCTGACCGGTTTCAGGTCTCTCTCTCCTCTCTGACCAGATTCAGGTCTCTCTCTCTCTCTCTCTCTCACTAACTGGTTTCAGCTCTCTCTCTCTCTCTCTGTCTGACCGGTTTCAGGTCTCTCTCTCTCTCTCTCTCTCTCTCACTAACCGGTTTCAGCTCTCTCTCTCTCCCTGTCTGAACAGTTTCAGGTCTCTCTGTCTCTCTCAGACCATTTTCATGTCTGTCTCCCTCTCTGACCGGTTTCTGGTTTCTCTCTCTCTGATCGGTTCAGGGCCTCTCTCTCCCTCTCTGAACGGCTTCCATTCTCTCTCTCCCTCTTTGGCCGGTTTCAGGTCTCTCTCTCCCTCTCTGAGCGATTTCACCGTCTATCTCTCACTCCCTGTCTGACCGGTTTCAGATCTCTCACTCCCTGTCTGACCGGTATCAGCTCTCTCTCTCTCCCTCTCTGAATGGTTTCAGGTCTCTCTTGCTCTCTCTCTCTCTCTCTCTCTGTCTCACCAGCTCAGGTCTCTCTCTCCCTCTCTCACCGGTTTCAGTTCTCTCTCTCCCTGTCTGACCGGTTTCAGGTCTTTCTCTCTCTCTCTCCCTCTTTGACCGGTTTCAGGTCTGTCTCCCTCTCTCTCACCTCTTTCAGGTCTCTCTCTCCCTCTCTGACTGGTTTCAGTTCTTTCTCTTCGTCCCTGACCGGTTCAGGTCTCTCTCTCTCCTCTCTCTCTCTCGGGACTGGTTTCTGGTCTCTCTCTCCTCTCTGACTGGTTTCATGTCTCTATCTCACTGACCGTTTTCAGGTTTCTCTCTCTCACCCTCTCTTGACCAGCTTCCGTTATCTCTCTCCCCCTCTGACCGGTTTCAGTTCTCACTCTCTCCCTCTTTGACACTTTTCAGTCTCCCTCTGTCTGACATGTTTCAGGTCTTTCTCTCTCTCTCTGACCGGTTTCAGGTCACTCTCTCTCTCTCCGACCGTTTCATGTCTCTCTCTCCCTCTCTGACTGGTTTCAGGTCTTACTGTCTCCCTCTGACCGGTTTCAGGTCTCTCTCTCCGTCTATGACAGATTTCAGGGTCTATCTCTCACTCCCTGTCTGACCGTTTTCAGGTCTCTCTCTCCCTCTCTGACCCGTTTCAGGACACTCTGTCCCTCTCTGACCGGTTTCAGGTCTCTCTCTCTCCCTCTCTGACCCGTTTCAGGACACTCTGTCCCTTTCTGACCGTTTCAGATCTCGCACTCCCTGTCTGACCGGTATCAGCTCTCTCTCTCTCCCTCTCTGAATGGTTTCAGGTCTCTCTCTCTCTCTCTGACCATTTTCATGTTTGTCTCCCTTTCTGACCGGTTTCTGATTTCTCTCTCTCTGATCGGTTCAGGGCCTCCCTCTCCATCTTTGACTGGTTTCCAGTCTCTCTGTCCGTCTCTGACAGGTTTCAGGTCTCTCTCGCTCTCTCTTTCTCTCCCTGACCAGTTTCAGGTCTCTCTCGCTGTCTCTTTCTTTCTCTGACCGGTTTCAGTTCTCTCTCTCCCTCTCTGATGGGTTTCATGTCTCTCTCTCTCTGACCGGTATCAGCTCTCTCTCTCTCTCTCTCTCTCTCTCACTCTGAACGGTTTCAGGTCTCTCTCTCTCTCTCTGACGGGTTTCATGTCTCTCTCTCCCGCTCTGACCGGTTTCAGGTCTCTCTCTCTCTCTATCTCTCTCTCTCTCTCTCTCTCTTGTCTCTCTCTCTCTCTCTCTCTCTCTGACCGGCTTCCATTCTCTCTCTCCTCTTTGACCGGTTTCAGTTCTGTCTCCCTCTCTCTGACCGGTTTCAGGTCTCTCTCGCCCTCTCTGAGCGATTTCATCGTCTATCTCTCACTCCCTGTCTTACAGGTTTCAGGTCTCTCTCTCTCTGTCCGGTTTCCATTCTCTCTCTTCCTCTCTGACTGGTTTCAGGTCTCTCTCGCCCCATCTCTGACCGGTTTCAGGTCTTTGTCTCCCTCTCTGAACTGTTTCAGGTCTCTCTCTCCTCTCTGACCGGTTTCAGTTCTCTCTCTCATCCCTGACCAGTTTCAGGTCTCGCTCTCTCTCTCTCTCTCGGACTGGTTTCTGTTCTCTCTCTCCCTCTCTGACTGGTTTCATGTCTCTATCTCACTGACCGGTTTCAGGTCTCTCTGTCTCCCTCTCTTCACCAGCTTCCGTTATCTCTCTCCCCCTCTGACCAGTTTCAGTTCTCACTCTCTCCCTCTTTGACCCTTTTCAGGTCTGTCTCCCCTCTGTCTGACCGGTTTCAGGTCACTCTCTCTCTCTCCGACTGGTTTTAGGTCTCTCTCCCTCTCTCTGACCAGTTTCAGGTCTCTCTCTCTCTCTCTCTCTGACTGGTTTCCATTCTCTCTCTTCCTCTCTGACCGGTTTCAGGTCTCGCTCTCTCCCTCTCTGACCGGTTTCAGGTCTGTCTCTCCCTCTTTGACCGGTTTCAGGTCTGTCTCCTCTCTCTGACTCTTTCAGGTCTCTCTCTCCCTCTCTGACCTGTTTCAGGTCTCGCTCTCTCTTTCTGACTGGTTTCAGGTCTCTATCTCCCTCTATCACTGATTTCAGGGTCTATCTCTCACTCCCTGTCTGACCGGTTTCAGGTCTCTCTCTCTCTCTCTGACAGGTTTCATGTCTCTCTCTCCCTCTCTGACCGGTTTCAGGTCTCTCTCTCCCTCTCTGACCAGATTCAGGTCTCTCTCTCTCTCTCCCGCTCTGACCGGTTTCAGGTCTCTCTCTCTCTCTCTCTCTCTCTCTCACTAACTGGTTTCAGCTCTCTCTCTCTCTCTCTGTCTGACCGGTTTCAGGTCTCTCTCTCTCTCTCTCTCTCTCTCACTAACCGGTTTCAGCTCTCTCTCTCTCCTGTCTGAACAGTTTCAGGTCTCTCTGTCTCTCTCAGACCATTTTCATGTCTGTCTCCCTCTCTGACCGGTTTCTGGTTTCTCTCTCTCTGATCGGTTTCAGGGCCTCTCTCTCCCTCTCTGAACGGCTTCCATTCTCTCTCTCCCTCTTTGACCGGTTTCAGGTCTCTCTCTGCCTCTCTGAGCGATTTCACCATCTATCTCTCACTCCCTGTCTGACCGGTTTCAGATCTCTCACTCCCTGTCTGACCGGTATCAGCTCTCTCTTCTCTCCCTCTCTGAATGGTTTCAGGTCTCTCTTGCTCTCTCTCTCTCTCTCTCTGTCTCACCAGCTTCAGGTCTCTCTCTCCCTCTCTCACCGGTTTCAGTTCTCTCTCTCCCTGTCTGACCGGTTTCAGGTCTTTCTCTCTCTCTCTCCCTCTTTGACCGGTTTCAGGGCTGTCTCCCTCTCTCTCACCTCTTTCAGGGCTCTCTCTCCCTCTCTGACTGGTTTCAGTTCTTTCTCTTCGTCCCTGACCGGTTCAGGTCTCTCTCTCTCTCTCTCTCGGACTGGTTTCTGGTCTCTCTCTCCCTCTCTGACTGGTTTCATGTCTCTATCTCACTGACCGTTTTCAGGTTTCTCTCTCTCACCCTCTCTTGACCAGCTTCCGTTATCTCTCTCCCCTCTGACCGGTTTCAGTTCTCACTCTCTCCCTCTTTGACACTTTTCAGTCTCCCTCTGTCTGACATGTTTCAGGTCTTTCTCTCTCTCTCTGACCGGTTTCAGGTCACTCTCTCTCTCTCTCTGACCAGTTTCATGTCTCTCTCTCCCTCTCTGACTGGTTTCAGGTCTTACTGTCTCCCTCTGACCGGTTTCAGGTCTCTCTCTCCGTCTATGACAGATTTCAGGGTCTATCTCTCACTCCCTCTCTGACCCGTTTCAGGACACTCTGTCCCTCTCTGACCGGTTTCAGGTCTCTCTGTCCCTCTCTGACCCGTTTCAGGACACTCTGTCCCTCTCTGACCGGTTTCAGATCTCGCACTCCCTGTCTGACCGGTATCAGCTCTCTCTCTCTCCCTCTCTGAATGGTTTCAGGTCTCTCTCTCTCTCTCTCTGACCATTTTCATGTTTGTCTCCCTTTCTGACCGGTTTCTGGTTTCTCTCTCTCTGATCGGTTTCAGGGCCTCCCTCTCCATCTTTGACTGGTTTCCAGTCTCTCTGTCCGTCTCTGACAGGTTTCAGGTCTCTCTCGCTCTCTCTTTCTCTCCCTGACCAGTTTCAGGTCTCTCTCGCAGTCTCTTCTTTCTCTGACCGGTTTCAGTTCTCTCTCTCCCTCTCTGATGGGTTTCATGTCTCTCTCTCTCTGACCGGTATCAGCTCTCTCTCTCTCTCTCTCTCTCTCTCTCTCACTCTGAACGTTTCAGGTCTCTCTCTCTCTCTCTGACAGGTTTCATGTCTCTCTCTCCCGCTCTGACCGGTTTCAGGTCTCTCTCTCTCTCTATCTCTCTCTCTCTCTCTCTCTCTGTCTCTCTCTCTCTCTCTCTCTTTCTGACCGGCTTCCATTCTCTCTCTCCCTCTTTGACCGGTTTCAGTTCTGTCTCCCTCTCTCTGACCGGTTTCAGGTCTCTCTCCGCCTCTCTGAGCGATTTCATCGTCTATCTCTCACTCCCTGTCTTACAGGTTCAGGTCTCTCTCTCTCTGTCCGGTTTCCATTCTCTCTCTTCCTCTCTGACTGGTTTCAGGTCTCTCTCGCCCCATCTCTGACCGGTTTCAGGTCTTTGTCTCCCTCTCTGAACTGTTTCAGGTCTCTCTCTCCTCTCTGACCGGTTTCAGTTCTCTCTCTTCATCCCTGACCAGTTTCAGGTCTCTCTCTCTCTCTCTCTCGGACTGGTTTCTGTCTCTCTCTCCCCCTCTGACTGGTTTCATGGTCTCTATCTCACTGACCGGTTTCAGGTCTCTCTCTCTCTCCCTCTCTTGACCAGCTTCCGTTATCTTTCTCCCCTCTGACCAGTTTCAGTTCTCACTCTCTCCCTCTTTGACCCTTTTCAGGTCTGTCTCCCTCTGTCTGACCGGTTTTCAGGTCACTCTCTCTCTCTCCGACCGGTTTTAGGTCTCTCTCTCTCCCTCTCTCTGACCAGTTTCAGGTCTCTCTCTCTCTCTCTGACTGGTTTCCATTCTCTCTCTTCCTCTCTGACCGGTTTCAGGTCTCGCTCTCTCCCTCTCTGACCGGTTTCAGGTCTGTCTCTCCCTCTTTGACCGGTTTCAGGTCTGTCTCCCTCTCTCTGACCTCTTTCAGGTCTCTCTCTCCCTCTCTGACCGGTTTCAGGTCTCGCTCTCTCTTTCTGACCGGTTTCAGGTCTCTATCTCCCTCTACGACTGATTTCAGGGTCTATCTCTCACTCCCTGTCTGACCGGTTTCAGGTCTGTCTCTCCCTCTTTGACCGTTTTCATGTCTGTCTTCCTTTCTGACCGGTTTCTGGTTTTTCTCTCTCTGATCGGTTTCAGGGCCTTTCTCTCCCTCTCTGACCGGTTCCAGTTTCTCTGTCCATCTCTGGTGTGTTTCAGGTCTCTCTCGCTCTCTCTCTCACTCTCTGACCAGTTTCAGGTCTCTCTCTCCCTCTCTGTCCAGTTTCAGGTGTCTCTCTCTCTCTCTGATGTGTTTCAGGTCACTCTCTCTTTCTGTCTCTGACCGGTTTCAGGTCTCGCTCCCTTTCTGTCTCTGACCGGTTTCAGGTCTCTCTCTCTCTAACTGTTTCAGGTCTCTCTCTCTCTCACTAACCAGTTTCAGGTCTCTCTCTCTCCCTCTAACCGGTTTCAGGACTCTCTCTCCCTCCCTCTGACCAGTTTCAGGTCTCTCTCTCTCTCTCTCTCTGACCGTTTTCATGTCTCTCTCTCTCTCCGACCGGTTTCCGTTCTCTCTCTCACTCTCTGACCGGTTTCAGGTCTCTCTCTCCCTCTCTGTCCAGTTTCAGGTCTCTCTCTCTCTCTCTGTCCAGTTTCAGGTCTCTCTCTCTCTCTCTCTCTGTCTGACTGGTTTCAGGTCTCTCTGTCCCTCTCTGACCGGTTTCAGGTCTCTCTGTCTCTCTCCCTCTCTGACCGGTTTCAGGTCTCTCTCTCTCTCTCTCTCTCTCTCTCTCTCTCTCTCTCTCTCTCCTCTCTCTCTCTCTCTCTGACTGGTTTCAGGTCTCTCTGTCCCTCTCTGACCGTTTCGGGCCTTTGTCTCCCTTCTGAACGGTTTCAGGTCTCTCTCTCTCTCTCTTGACCCGTTTCAGTTCTCTCTCTTCGTCTCTGACTGGTTTCAGGTCTCTCTCCCTCTGTCTCTGACTGGCTTCATGTCTATCTCACTGGCCAGTTTCAGGTCTCTCTCTCTCTCCCTCTCTTGACAGCTTCCGTTATCTTTCTCCCCCTCTGACCAGTTTCAGTTCTCACTCTCTCCCTCTTTGACCCTTTTCAGGTCTGTCTCCCTCTGTCTGACCGGTTTCAGTCACTCTCTCTCTCTCCGACCGGTTTTAGGTCTCTCTCTCTCCCTCTCTCTGACCAGTTTCAGGTCTCTCTCTCTCTCTCTGACTGGTTTCCATTCTCTCTCTTCCTCTCTGACCGTTTTCAGGTCTCGCTCTCTCCTCTCTGACCGGTTTCAGTCTGTCTCCCCCTCTTTGACCGGTTTCAGGTCTGTCTCCCTCTCTCTGACCTCTTTCAGGTCTCTCTCTCCCTCTCTGACCGGTTTCAGGTCTCGCTCTCTCTTTCTGACCGTTTTCAGGTCTCTATCTCCCTCTACGGACTGATTTCAGGGTCTATCTCTCACTCCCTGTCTGACCGGTTTCAGGTCTGTCTCTCCCTCTTTGACCGTTTTCATGTCTGTCTTCCCTTCTGACCGGTTTCTGGTTTTTCTCTCTCTGATCGGTTTCAGGGCCTTTCTCTCCCTCTCTGACCGTTTTCCAGTTTCTCTGTCCATCTCTGGTGTGTTTCAGGTCTCTCTCGCTCTCTCTCTCACTCTCTGACCAGTTCAGGTCTCTCTCTCCTCTCTGTCCAGTTTCAGGTGTCTCTCTCTCTCTCTGATGTGTTTCAGGTCACTCTCTCTTTCTGTCTCTGACCGGTTTCAGGTCCTCGCTCCCTTTCTGTCTCTGACCGGTTTCAGGTCTCTCTCTCTCTAACTGGTTTCAGGTCTCTCTCTCTCTCACTAACCAGTTTCAGGTCTCTCTCTCTCCCTCTAACCGGTTTCAGGACTCTCTCTCCCTCCCTCTGACCAGTTTCAGGTCTCTCTCTCTCTCTCTCTCTGACCGTTTTCATGTCGTCTCTCTCTCTCGACCGGTTTCATTCTCTCTCTCACTCTCTGACCGTTTCAGGTCTCTCTCTCCCTCTCTGTCCAGTTCAGGTCTCTCTCTCTCTCTCTGTCCAGTTTCAGGTCTCTCTCTCTCTCTCTGATGTGTTTCAGGTCACTCTCTCTTTCTGTCTCTGACCGGTTTCAGGTCTCTCTCTCTCTCTCTCTCTGTCTGACTGGTT